>NC_083560.1:86515474-86824634 GCF_019925205.1 Metopolophium dirhodum | reverse complement strand
TGCAATATAAAATGCCAAAAATGATAGAATATTATACATTAGTACATTATATTTTACATGCATAAAAATGTGTTTATTTAATAATAAAAATATTAATTGAATTTAAATTTTGTATAATGCTATTCACCTTAAACATTTTTCAAATAAAATAAACCGTACTATAGTTTATAACATACCATTTAATTTGAACTTGTTTAGTAATACAAATGAACAACCTAATCAAGAACTTGAAAAACAATGAAGATGATGGTACAGATCAATCAACGGGCCCAACACATGAACTGCAATGCTGGAGCAGTTGATGACTTACTTCGAGAAACAAAGTGAAACATCTTCTGCTGAGCTACTGACCTTAAAGCGTCTAAGACATCGCACAGCGAAATTACGTCAATCTTCATTAAAACAAAAAAATATCACGGAGTTTTTCAAGTCCTAATATGTAATAAAAATACATAATAATGTTACCTAATGTAAAATTGTAAATCAATAAATTTTGAATTCGTATAAATACATAAGGTGTTTTTTGACAGTATATTTATTGTGTTATTATTCATAGTGTTTATTAATGAGTAAGTTAAAAAAAAAAACCATTTCATTTAATCCGGAGAGAGTCCGGTCCCATCTAGTCCTGATTAGCGGGACTCTACTGTACTTAGGTATAATACATTTCATTTTATAATATGATAATCAGTAAAACAAACACGTTTTGATTTTACGCATAAATATACATTGCATTTAATGCACTGAAAATGTGTGTAGCCTTTGCAATTTGGAAACTTGCATTGTCCTTTTTTGTCGATATGATTTATATAATGTCCAAGGTTGTCAGTTCTGATATCTTGAGTAGGACGTGGCGTTGGTCTGGTTCTGTTTTGTTTTTTTAGGTTGCTTTCTAATGACGAACGATCTCTAGTTAGTGTTTATACAAAACCTATTCTTGTAAGATAATATATAATAATTATAATTGTATTTAATACATTTAATTTCAAACCGTACGTATTGCTATAACGTATTACGCTACGTATATATTATATTGATTACCTATGACTAACTAAAATCTTATCTTTAAGATAAAACACAAGACTATAATAATATATTTTTGTTGGCTCGGTTCCGCTTGTTAAAAATAAATATGGACTTCCCTTGAGCGTCGATTACATTGAGCGAGTTTACAAGCTGATAGTTGGCAAAATCACTATCTGCTAGTAAACAAACCCGCCTAGTGTAATCATGTTCACTAGCCAACTAGCAGATTGTTAACTATCCGCGAGTAAAGTTGAAAGCTGGTCTACTTTATTCGCTACTCGCTGGCGTTTATGGTTTCAGTATTTACAAAATATCGACGGAAATTGTACGTGCGGGTGTCATTATTTTAGCTCTTGCTATCAAAAAGGAGTTAAAAAAAAAGAAAAGCGGAAAAGGCAAAGAAATATATGGGTGAAACAATGGATAGGTAGACGTGAGATATATGGTGCATCGAGTAGTTTACTGAAAGAGTTGAAGGACGAAGACGCTTCAGCTTATCGCAATATTTTGAGATTAGACTGTACCCATTTTGAAGATTTACTGAAGATGGTAGATGGAATGCTCAAAAAATAAAATACAGTTATGAGAAAGGCAATCCCAGTAATCACAAAACTTGAAGTAACACTACGTTATCTAGCAACTGGCGATTCTTTTAAGTCACTGCAATACCTTTTTTGAGTTCCCGAATCGACTATATCGATATTTTTGCCTGAAGTGATATCGGCGATTTCTTTCGTCCTTCGACCATTCATTGAGGTAAATAAAAATTAATTTAAAAATGCAATTTTAAAATCATTTCTATATTTCTTGTAATGTAAGATATATTGACACAAGACTGGAATATAAAAAATAATATTTGTATAACTAAAAAATTAGTATTTAAAATTTGTCCCAAATATTATATTATAAGTATTTAAGCAATATTCAAATACTTTAGCACAAATTTTTTTTAGTAGTATTCTATATACTTTTTTGAAATTGATTAGTAGTTATTTAAAATACTACTCAAATATTTTTTTTAAGATTTTTTTTAAAACAGTTGTACGTAGTTATAGGTATGCAAAATATATTAAATGACATTTAAAAAAAAATACATAAACCACTATCAATAGGTTAAGCCCCCTTTACCATTGAAAATAATATATAAAACATGATTTTCAATTAATTTGCGAACTAAAACAGTACGGTTTTTTAAAGAAATGTATTTAATAAAAATATAGTTACAATATTTATATGTACATATTTAGTATTACACCGAACTTGGTCCAAATGTTTGAAACATAACCTGTTTTAAAACATCATCGTCATTTGAAGAGGTAGACAATGAAAATGGAATATGACTTGCTTCTCGGGAATTTAAATTATCCGCAGGCTCCAAAGATGTTAGCTTAGAACGAATGATAGAATTCTGAATTTCCTGCTGTAGTAAAATTGCTTGTCGCTGCGGCAACTGACGAAGCTCAGCCGCAACAAACTTTCCGAACTGGTCTTATGGCTTCTCCTCTGCTGCATTCTGTGCAATTTTGTCCAATTGCTAAATCGCGACTGATATTTCAGAATTTGAGTTTTCGTCGGATACTACTCGTTTTTTGACCCTTTTCACTGATACTGCTGGTGGTTTCATTTCTGTTGATTGCTTCTCTTTGTGGAGTTCTGCAGCTGCTTTCGTTGTTAGACACAACATATTCTGAGCAGTTTTGACCGTCCTCATCTGGCTCTATTTCTTCACTGTTTTGTGATTGATCCTAGAAATAGTACAAAAATGATAATGTACAAATAATGTAGATTTATTAAATAAATTTCGCAACGATGAGTTAATAAATAACATATATTACACATATATATTTATTTTTATAATATTTATTATTTATTAAAATTATGTTAACTGATTTAATGTATTAATCTTATTATTTGCAGGTACCTAAAATAGTTGATGAATGGAAAGAAATCGAAAATAAATTTTCCCAACGTTGGAATTTCCCTAGATGTGTCGGGGCTATTGATGGGAAACACGTAATTATCAAAAGACCTCCTTGTTCTGGTTCAACCTACTTTTATTACAAAAAAACCTATAGCATCATATTATTTGCCATGGTTGATGGTTAGGTTAACTAGACCCATAGTATCAGTATGTAACATAACACACACCAGAGTACGTATTTGACCTAATTAAATTAAATTGTACATGTTATTTATAGGTACCTTATAACAATTAATTATATTTATTTAAGATTTTTTTTTTTGGGGGGGGGGTGGGGTTTGTTTATTTTTTGGGGGGCTAATCACCCTTCAGGCCACCACTATTTGGGCCGGTGGCATATAAGCAAACCATACATTGCTAGAGACCCATAGGAAATAGAGAGCTCTCATTGGTCCTATTACATTTGTGATAACATGATAAAATTATCAATATTTTCAAATTTTATGCTTTTTCTAATTAGAATAGATTTGTTAATTAACATTTTTAATTATTTAATAAAATGATTTACCCACCATCATTTAAATATGAAATTGTCAAAGATGACAATGTAAATATAACTTTAAGATGTGATGTGAAATCTATGGAAGACATCAATGTGTGAGTTGCTGAGTTTGGTAAAATAAATTATTTAAATTGGAACGTTAGAACTAGTGTTCCAAATGGGCAGCGAATTGTGTGTTCGTAAGTATTTTATATTGTATTTACATTACTATTTATGTTGTAGAAATCTTAACTAAAAAACATCTTTAAACATTTTTTAGAAAAAACTTTGTTTGTCAACATAGTGGATTTCAGAAGCCTAGTATATCTGAAAATCAAAAAGGAATTTCGAAAAATGCTGAATGTCCAGCTAAGGTTAAGGCTGTTATTAAACTGGACACAGTATCTACAAGGAAGAAAGATCCATTTATAAATTCAATTAAACTCATAATTAATTTTTTTGTCTTTTTGTTTAACTTGTGAATTTGTCCAGATCATCTATGGTAATATATTATTCTGATACTATTTTCATTTTAATTTTCGCAATTAGTTTTTTTTTTTGCAGACTCCAAATATGTGTTAAATTTGTGAAATAAAAATGAATTCTACATTTTTACAGATTGATTGACAAGTCATAGTAAACAATTTATGTTATGTCTGTCTGATAAAAATAAATTGGTACTTTAAATTTGTGTTCATTATTTACTAACAAATAATACAGACTATATTGTATTACACTGTTTCTGGTATTGTATTACACTGTTTCTGGTATAGTATTGTAAACAATACATCCACAATATTTTCCACTGTATTATACAGTCTTTATTGTATTACACTGTATATTATACTTTAATGATGTGATTTAAAAAATAAAAATTAACAACACTTAATATGTACTTAACAATTGGTAATAAGCAATAATAATACAAGCTTTACAATAAATAGATATTTAATATTTATATTACAGAAAGGTTTAGTATGTTACATAGAAATATATAAAATTAATTAATTTGTGTTCATTATTTATTAACAAATAATAAAGTCTATATTGTATTACATTGTTTCTGGTATAGTATTGTAAACAATACATCCACAATATTTTCCAATTAATGATGTGATTTAAAAATTAACAACACTTAATAATTGAAAATAAATAATAATAATAATAATATAAGCATTACAATAAATATGTAATATTTATATTACAGAAAGGTTTAGTATGTTGTATAGAAATATATAATCATCATACCCATACTATAAAATCTGCTGAAAGTCTCAGATTTATTCCGGCTGGTGATGATTTAAAAAATATGTTTTATGAGTATTTTGATTCTGGAATGGGTATAACTGAATCACAAAAATATCATGAACAATAATTATTGGAGTTAAAAGAGGATTTCACGTTGGAACATTTTGCTAATGGAGGCATTAATCCATGTTATCGTACGGTTCGTTATTGGTATGATGTTTGGAGAAGTTTGAATTTAGGTCCACGTAGTGGTGTTGGATTAATTGAGGTAAATATCCAATTATAGCAATAAAGAATAGTATACTTACATAATATTAGATACAGATAATACAAATAAGTAAGGTTAGCATACATATTAATGTAGCTTTATTATTTTAATTTTAATATAGAAACTAAAAGAAAAACAAGAAATATACAGTAAAAATGGCATTACTGTTTTATTCAAAGAAAATCCATTTGCTGTAATTGTTATAACACCCATTATGAGAAGAGCTCATCAAATGAAAGAGGCAAAAGAAATAATATTTGTAGACAGCACAAGTGCATGTGATCCTTTGAATCATTCAATAACATTTGTTATGTGCCCAAGTTCTGCAGGGGCAGTGCCTTTAGCCATCATTTTAACAAAAGGTCAAACGTATGAGTGTTATTGTCAAGGATTTAAATTAATAAATGAAGCTGTTCTAGAAAGTTTTTGTGGACAGGGATATCCCAATTTATTTCTGACTGATCAAAGGTCAGCTGAAATTAATGCCATCAATAATATTTGGCCAAAAAGTAACACGTTACTTTGTACGTTCCATGTCTTGCAAGCAGTTTGGCGATTTTAACTAGAAAACTTATACTTTATTATTATTATGAACTGTAGAAATTGATTAGATGTACATACCTATACATGTAATTTGAATTTTAACTTGAGAACTTATATTTTATTATTATTATGAATTGTAGAAATTGACTTGATGTACATACCTATACACGTGATTTGAATTTTAACTTGAGAACTTATACTTTATTGTCATTAAATTTTATATATGAATCATGTATTCATGTATGAACTAGAAAAAGCATTTTTCGAAATTCCTTTTTGATTTTCAGATATACTAGGCTTCTGAAATCCACTATGTTGACAAACAAAGTTTTTTCTAAAAAATGTTTAAAGATGTTTTTTAGTTAAGATTTCTACAACATAAATAGCAATGTAAATACAATATAAAATACTTACGAACACACAATTCGCTGCCCATTTGGAACACTAGTTCTAACGTTCCAATTTAAATAATTTATTTTACCAAACTCAGCAACCCACACATTGATGTCTTCCATAGATTTCACATCACATCTTAAAGTTATATTTACATTGTCATCTTTGACAATTTCATATTTAAATGATGGTGGGTAAATCATTTTATTAAATAATTAAAAATGTTAATTAACAAATCTATTCTAATTAGAAAAAGCATAAAATTTGTAAATATTGATAATTTTATCATGTTATCACAAATGTAATAGGACCAATGAGAGCTCTCTATTTCCTATGGGTCTCTAGCAATGTATGGTTTGCTTATATGTGGGCCGGTGACCGTGATTTCCCACTGGACCGAACACCCCTCAGTACGCCTCTGTATATTATATTATTACTCATTCTAAAGTTAATAAATAAATACAAATAAAGAAAGTTGAATAAAACAATTGATTGGTTTGCATTATTATGTTTGTGGTATTATAAAATATTAAATTCGTTTAACAAAAAGCATGTGGTGCACACTAAAACTAAGCCAGGGTATTCTTCGCAAATTTATATGGTATAACAATATACATTACATTAATTGATAAATACGATCGGCGGTGAACGTGTTAAAAACAAAAACAAAAAATAGAAAAAATATTTAGTTTCGCAGAAAGTATGTGTTGCAGATAAAACTAAGGCTCGATTTTCTTCGCAAATTTATATTATTATAATAAGAGATATTTTATTATTAATTGGACGGTGCCCGGTCAAAAGGAAATAAGTAAAAAAACACTGTTTGGAGAAAACTAAAAAAAACTATCTACAACATTCAAACGTTAAAATTATTTCTCAATATTTTTGACATAAGTTTTTGAATTGGCTCTTCAAACATGGGTTTTCTCGAAACTTAAAATATTGGATTAACTTTGGACTTATAAGTCAAATAGTATTCCCTTTGTACGGTATTTATTTTGACTTATTCCCTTTAGCACATGACTTATTCCTTTTGGACATCATTTATTTTGACTTATTCCTTTTGGACAGCATTTTTTTTTGGACTTATTCCCTTTACCATATAAGTTATTACTTTTGAGTACTTTTTAATTTGACTTGTTTCCTAATACACATGACTAATATTAATTATTATTCATTGGTGCAACAAATTATTGACATAGGTATAAACTATTAGTCAATAAATTATTAATTATTAATAATAGACTAATACTGTAGAAACTGTTTCTCTTAAAATTAGGGCATAGTGGATATGTTACGTACCCACGTATTAAGTCGTCATAATATATTAACTATGTACAGCGCGCCGCCCGTTTCTAATAATATTTGACACTATAACTAATAAGGCAATTAGTGTAGTATAACATGCGGAGGTCGTTGCGTAGAGAAAACAATTAAACTATAGAAGGTGCCGTCACATACGTATCTTTCCTGGAAAGCCAACACCCATACGCAGGATACGAGTCGACCAGCATACCAAATACGAGACCCGAACTCTGTCTCATGACCGAGCTTAGACACTACTACATTTACCCACTCCAAAGGAAACAATCATATATATAGAAGCCCAGGACAAGAGCTCTTCAGACGGTTAGGGACATTCAGAGTCAGGTCGTTACACCACTCACAGTTTAAATTCTATAGGTGCGATTCCTATGCACGCGTCTAGAGCTGCGCGGCCGACGTGGCGCGATTTAATTTTAACCGCGCAGCAGTGTTGCCGCGTTGCAAATTTGAAATTCTGCGGAGAATAACAAAAAAGTTTCGAAAATTCTCCAAGTATGGACAGTAATAAAAAAAATAATAATTACTATGGAATTTTTTTATATAAAATTTTATTAAGATTATTGATGATGAATTTATACATATAACATTAAAAATTATCATTATTTCATATTTGGAATTGTTTAGTTTTTTGAATATCATAAAAGAAGAAATGTTGATAATATGTTAAATGTTTATAATGTTTATGTTTATTAAGTCACTGTCCAAGAAGATATCTACTAAGATCGATTTTAAGTTTGGTAAGTATTTTTTTTAAAAAAGGATTAATTTATCATTTGAAGATGAGGAAAAATAAATAAAACAAATATTTTACTTAAATGTGTATGGTGTAATAACAGCAAAACTATAAAATCATAAAAAACAAATTATTAAATTAATATCACAAACTTAGTGAACATATTGTTTCAATATAAACATAAATTAATAATAATCAACCAAATTGAAATAAAATATAATGAATTAACTAAATAGTTAACAGCAAATATAAAAACATAAAAAACAAATTATATATATTATATTATATTATACATAAAAAAAAAACAGTCTCATTTATCAGTCTCTTAGTTACCTGCCTTATGTTTGTCTAAAGTGGTTTTTGTTACATCATAATTATAACAGGTTTTATTATCACATTCTTTTATTAACTGTTTCGACAGTAGCAATCCACACAATGTTTCTGTAGACAATCGATTTCTTAATTTTGTTTTATTTATGTTTACAGCACTAAACACTCTCTCTACACAAGCACTACTGTGTGGTAGTGATAGTAATCCAGTAACAAAGTTATTTATTTCAGGATACATGAGTGTACCATCACCTTTGAGAATAGTAAGACTATGTTTCCAAAATGAAAGAACAGACTTGTCTTTGTCAATGTTCACGTTACTGATAAATAAACGCCATTCTCTGTCAAGTTCATTTGGGTCATTTCCTAATTTAGGAAAACATATGGAAACCAATCCTAAAGATGACGTATTTTTCACATTGTTTGGGTCTAAAAATGTCATTTGTTTTAATGATTTTACTTCATTTGAATTAAATGGAAACCGAACAAATATTTGCCTGGCACATTCTACCAGAAAACTTAAACAATCAGTTTGAAAAGTTTCTTTTTCTTGTAAGGTTAAGACATTGTTTTGAAAAGCTACAGCTACTGCAGGTCCCAAATATATATTTTCTGATGGTAGATAATTTTCAGGATTACGGTACTGCAGTACTGAAATGTCAGTATTATTTAAAATATTTCGTTTTATGTAGCACTGTAGAATAAATTTATAAGCGGAAGCAATTCGATCATAAAGCAAGTATAACTTGGGAGCTTCTGATTGAAATTCGAGATTTACATTTACTATTGTAGGCAAAATGAAAGTTAAAAACTCTAAATATAATTTGTTTTTTGGGTCATCTAAATAGTTAGAAATGTTTGTTCCATTTAACACATCTTCAAATTTCTCTAGACGAAAAAATGATTGGAGAGCTTTGTATTGTTCCAAAATACGCTCAACGGCAGCTAATACAGAAAGCCATCGGGTGCCTGATAGTTGCAACAGTTTATGTGGCTTAATTGACCAGAAAGTTTGAAAAGACTCGTATTCTTTTTGACGTTTAAAGCTCTGTTGAAAATATGTATAAATAGATCGAACCATGTTTTCAACTGTATCTGGCAATTTTTTACAGGCATAATCTGCACATAAGGCCAATGAGTGACAAACACATTTTAATATAAACAAATTTGGAATATCACCTCTTAACTTGGTTTGTAATGAATTGTTTACACCCATCATCGCATTTGCCCCATCAGAAGCAAATCCAATTAAGTTATTTTTATATGGGATCTGATGATTATTAAAAAAAATAGTAATAACTTCGTACATATTTTGTGATGTGGCATCTGCTAATGGCAACAAGGTAACAAATGAGTCAGATACTTCAAAATTTATACATGTTCGAACAACAATCGCTAAATGTTTTATGCAGCTATGGTCCGTCGATTCATCAACTAGAATCGAAAATCTATGGTTTTTCGTAATATTTATAATGTTTTCAAATCCTGTAGCTCCAACAACATTATTTATGAGACCTGTACATTTAGTTCTGTTACATGATAACTTCTCTAATTCTTTAGGTTGTAAATCAATAGATTTTATTAACCCAACTAGATGGTTAACCGAATTTATTGGCAAATTATGTTCTGCAATAAACGATGCAATACGAATTTCTGCAATTTTTACTTTACGGGCAGACGAAATCAAATTTTTGGTAGAAGGCATATCAAAAACAGAAGTCACTTTGACATTTTTTATAGTTTGTTTGTGTTTGTTCGATGACTGGTGTTTTTTCACTGCCGACAACCCACCTTTGCAATCGCTCAAACAAGATCTACAGTAAAAATAAAAATGTCCTTTCTTACTACGTCCGATCCACTTTTTGTAATCTTTATCTTGTTCCCAGTGTTCTTGATATTTATGTTCGTAATGCCATGTTTTTTGTTTCTTGCCACATGGAGTTGGAGGAGGACTATTGCCTTGAACATATTCATCATCAGTACTTGTCACTAAACAATAAATATTATATAATTATTATTAATTATATAAATTAAAACTTACTTTTTAATCCCAAATTTGCTCAGATGTTTTGGGTTTGTACTTTGTAGTTAGTATAAAATTAAAATTTACATTTCCATACTCTTCATTGATTATACAGTCATAGATAAGAGATAACCAAGTGGCATGTGCACTCGGGCTTATAACAATAGAATCGCGAATAAGAGCGTGAATGCGCGATAGTTACAACTGTCAACTATCGAAACGATTTTTTTTTTTTGATAATTGCGGGTGATTAAAACCATGAAAAACATTGATAACATTTTTTTGTGACAATTTTTTTTGAACTTGAGATACTGGGTCATATTCTGAAAATTTGTATAATTAATGTATTAAATTTGTTCATATTGAGCACAGCACACAATTTCTTAAAAATCCCCAAAACTTCAATTTCTTTAAAAGTTTCTCTCCAAATCCCCAACAATGTAAAAATTCACCAAATATGGGGAAAAATCGCCGCGCAGGTACTACTTTACTTGTTTTTAAATATAACCGATTCCTATGACCGTGGCCGCCGCGCGCGACGGTCGCGCGAGCCTAGCGCCGCGAGGCGACGACCGCTTCGAGAGGAGTCAAATCGCACGAGCCGCGCGGCTAATCACAATTGATCACACTTTCAAAGTGTGACCAACACAGGTTTATATTTTCGCCAATATTGTAATCAAACGTCTTAATTTTCAAAGTTCAACAGTGCAATTTTTAAATAATGTCTTCAAAAGGGTCATTTACAATAGAAGAAGACATTCAGTTGGCTGAATGTGTCAGCAGACATCCATGTTTATATGACTTGAAAAATCCCAACTACAAAGATCAACAGATTAGAGATAATGTTTGGAAGTTAATAGCAGATACCTTTAAGAAAAGTGGTAAGTCATACCTAAATAATATATTAATGAAATATCAAAATTAATTGACAATTTATTGCGTACCCGTCAGTGTAGAGTGATATAATTTAGTTTGTATCTAGAAAATTTAAATTATTGACATCTGCATAATTATCTAGATTAAAATGTAATATTCTATCTTGATAATATTATCATGTAAACTTAATGTATACTTAGTAAGTCATCTGATATTTAGTTATTTTTGTGTCTGAACTCAATACTGATATAATATGTATTTAATATTTAGATATATTTTATATTGTTCATAGGCACCATGCATTGCCATATTGGGTAATGTTGACAATATATTATTATAATGCATATTATGTCGATGGGTATTATAATATATAGTGTGTATAGTAATAACTAATAACAAATATCTATAATCATAGAAAATAATAATGTCGAATATTTTGTTTTCTTAATAGAATATTCTAGAATATTCTAGAATAGAATCTTTAGAATACATATTATATACATAATATATAATATACGATAAGGAATCAGCGTTCAACGAGTGATTATTGTTTTTATTGCAACTTTTTATTGATATACCCACATTTTGCTTATTAAATAAAATGCTTGGAAAAATAGTCCGTGCGTCGTGCTTTTAGGTACATATTAACCAATAATAATGTACAGACAGTCCAGCTATCCAGTTAAATAACCTAAAATAGTTTTATTTTGTACTTATTCAGTTTTGCTACGCGTCCGTCATATTTTGTCGTACTCACTACTCGACCCTATATAGTAATAATTCATAACTTGAAAATATTTCACTAATATCAAAATAATAATAGATATTCAAGTTTTAAACTGAAAGATAAAAACAAAATTAAATTATACATAAAATCGAAAAAAAATAAAAAAATATTTAAAATCGAAATCATTTTTTTATACGGCATTGTTAATTTTTTATTGAACGAGAAGTTGAATTTCATTTATTATTAATAAAAATGTTTTTATACACAATATTTAAAAATTAATATTACATAGGTACCTACTATAAAGTATAAGTTATATTATAACATATTATGTAACATTACCTCGGCGTGACTGCTAGTTTTTCAGCAGCAGTTATTGGTTTTTTAACTTTGATACTTGGGTTAGTTGTTATGTCTTCCTCGACTAGATTCAATATGTAATTAAATTGATCCCAGCTTAACCTAAAAAATTCCCGGAATTTGGTTTCGTCTCGCCATAAATGTTTTTCTATCAGGACACTGAAAAATCCTTCAGCTTCCCTGGTTAAGTATATTTCATGCACTTCATTTTTTTTTATTTGATAGTACGTGTTTTATGATGGCTTGTTCTTCTTTTACTTCTTGTAAAAGAAGTAGTTTTATGATTAATTTTTGTTTTTTTGTTAAGGACATAGTAAAACTAAAGGTAATAACTAAACTGGTATTATTTGAAAACACTCAATAATATATAAATACACTGTATAACCGTTCCAAACAAAGGACTTGATACAACTGCGTGGCACCCACGTGGCTACGTGTCTAATTCTAGTCCTATATAGTGTTAGCCACGCGACTCCTGACGCGAACATAGGAATCAATATTGGATCGCGCGGCCAAAATTCAAATCACGCCGCGTTGGCCGCGCGGCTCTAGACGCGTGCATAGGAATCGCACCTTTAAAGAGTCGTAACACCACTCTTTTACACCATATATTATAACATTGTATTTTTGTACTACGTTAATAAACATTCATCATACCTAGTACATCACGTATTTTATTTCTGCGTTGATGTATATATCGACGTCGGTTGGGACGTAACAGATATAACTCTTATTAAACTTGTACATAATAATATTATCTAAGATAGTATTGATAGTAAATACAACTACTACCTATACTTACTTTAATTAATATACAAATCTTAAAATTATAGACACCTAATCAATATAATCAGTATCCCATGTGTTCAACATAAAACAATATTGTTAAATCTTTTTAATTTTTAAAATGCTTAAATATTAAAAAAAAAAAAACAACTTCAATAGAAAATAAAAATTTTTCTTTTGTAATATCAATGTTAAAATGAATGTGTAAATAAACGACTTCATGCTTGTAAGTCAAACAAAAATAAAAATAAATATTCAAACAAAAATAATAAGAAATAGAAACAGAAATCTTAATACAAAATTATAATAAATTTTAATCAATCTTCATCAGAGTTAAGTATAGGATCATCTACTTGGGTTTCAGTAGTGAGATCTTTATAATATGAATGATAAACTGAAGGTATATATTTTAACCCTGCGTAGGTCACGCGGATTACTATTGTAATCCATCTAAAAATAAATGGTTTTTTCGTATATTGAAAACCAATAAAGTTATCTTATCTTTTCAGTACCTTCGAATAATATGTTGCTTAATATAATTAGTTTGTTTCCGATTACTGGTCGCATAAGTTCTCGTTGTTATCGGAATTCAAAGTGTGTTGGATTACCAGTGTATGCCGCGCGATCTTTCACGCCCGTTTTTTTTCCGTTTATTTTCTAATCAAAGTTTTTATTTACGTATTAGTTATAAAATAATAATAAAAAAATGAGCAACACAATCGATATTGAACAATGGCTAGAAGAAGATGAAGATGAACTTATTGATGGAAATGACATTGACAGTGAAGATGAGTTGGGGGATCAGGTAGACATTAATAATGAAAACATGGATACGGAAAATAGTGACTATGAAAATGAAAGTGAGTCAAGTAGTGATGATGTTGGTCCAATATTACAAAATAAATATTTTTTTGGGAAGGATAAAACTAGATGGAATAAGAAAGCACCTACTAGTACCCATCGGACACGTTCTCATAATATAATTGTTCATTTACCTGGTCCAAAATCGATCGCAAAAAATATGAAAACTCATTTAGAATGTTTTTTTCTTTTTTTTGATGAAGTTGTAATAAATATTATCGTCAAAAGTACAAATATAAAAATATCTTTTGTGAAGGAAAATTATGAACGTGCTCGAGATGCTAGGGAAACTGATGATGTTGAAATTAAAGCTTTGATTGGTATTTTAATTCTTGCAGGAGTTTCTAAATCTAGTAGACAAAATATATTTAATTTATTTGATGATTCCAAGGGAACTGGACTTGAGGCTGTGTATCTAACTATGAATGTTCAACGTTTTAGATTTTTAGTTAGAAATTTGCGTTTGACGATTTTACCAACCGCTCAGAAAGAAGCGAAATTGATAAATTGGCTCCTATAAGGGAACTTTTTGAAGTTCTAGTGCAAAATTTTCAAAATAATTTTATTCCGAGTATTAATATTTGACATTAGATGAACAATTAATAGCTTTCCGTGGTAGATGTTCGTTCAGACAATATATTCCAAATAAACCTGCCCGTCACGGAATAAAAATATTCGCTCTTGTAGACGTAAAAAATGCATATACATTTAATTTGGAGGTTTATGCCGGACAACAACCAAATGGTCCTTATAAAATGAATAATAGTGCGGAAAGTGTTGTCAAAAGAATGGTTCAGCCAGTGGAAGGTACTAAAAGGAACATAACCATGGATAACTGGTTCACTTCACTTCCAGTGGTAAAATATTTACTAACTGAAAAACAATTGACAGTAGTGGGGACTTTAAGAAAAAATAAAACATGTATTCCAAAAGAATTTTCAATTTCAAAAAATAGGGAAATAAATTCGTCATTATTTGGTTTCCAAAAAGATTGCACAATCACTTCATATGTCCCGAAAAAAAATAAAGTAGTTATACTGCTATCCACTCTGCATAATGACGCTTCTATCGATCAAGACACAGGAGATCAACAAAAACCAGAGATGATTACAATTTACAACCAAACTAAATATGGCGTTGATAGATTAGACCAAATGTGTAGTCTATATGACGTTTCAAGAAATTCTCGTCGTTGGCCGCTTACCATATTTTTTAACCTAACTAATATATCATGTATAAATGCTTTAAATGTGTATAAATTTAACAATATCAACAATAAATCTAAAAGATCAGACTTTTTAGAAGCATTAGCTTTACAACTGATGAAACCAAATATTGAAAGACGTATTAAAAATTCAAAATTACCAAAACATATTAGGAGTCGTGGTATGAAAATTGTAGGCCTCGTTGAAGATACACCTATTTTGCCTGAACGTCCTAAGGGAATTGGTCGATGTTATTTGTGTGGAAGAGCAAGAAACAAAAGTACGAGAAAATCATGTGAACGTTGTTACAAATGGGTGTGTCCAGATCATTTAAAATATATTTGTATTGGTTGTTGTGATGAAGAACAGAGTGAAGAATCATCTTAAATTATTTCAAATCAATAAAAATGTATTTTTTTTTTATAATTAAAAGTTAGAATATGTAAAAATTTATAAAGTACTCTTGTCTGCAGGTACTGAATACATGTATTTTTTATGTTGTGTCTAATTAACTGTTTTCTCATGGTTAGCCCTGTATTAGGTTATATTAGATACCATTGATGATTGATTATACATTATAGAACGTCAGTGTTGGGTAGGTTACTTTTTAAAAGTTATTAAGTTACTTTACTCGTTACTAAGAGATAAATGTAATTAAGTTACTTAACTCGTTACTCAAATAAAATAACAAATTATATTACCTACATGTAGATATTGTTACGTGCTGCCCCTTCAGGGATTCTCTATGTAGATGATTTGAAAATAATGGTAGCCAAATTAGATTTATAATACAATGTTTTATTAGAACAAATATAAAATGTATAGTATCGTCGTGGTAATAGTAGTAGTAGTAGTCGTCGTCCTGTATATGGCTAGTGGCGTGAAGTCGCTTCTGCGTTGCTGGTCCAGGTACATCTGTCTTTACTGTGTTTCCAGCCCTCCTATATATGATGTCGGTTCCTTTGATGGATCCTGCGCATGGACGGGGCGGTGTATGTAGCTGGTTCAATAAGTTGTTATTCTCGCAACCGCCGCTCGTGACTTGTTGGCCGCTCCCCTTGATTAGTTTGCCAAAATAGGATATAGTTTCTAATATGAGGTTACGTCTAGGAGACCATAACAACCCAAGGAGAACTGCCTCTCCGAGTATAATAATACTTATATACGAATACATGAATTGAGTGCGTAAAGCTATTCCTTTACAATATTGCAAATTTGCCGTGTAGTTACTGTAACATAAGTTCAAACCCTGATAACTATTGATGTTAATAATTTAATAAATATTTTATATTTATTATATTTTAATATTTTATTGTATTGAATACTTAAATACTACTGATTGACTCAAATAAAGCATCACTATAATCCTTTTGACCATTCCTTATACATCCTGTAATTAATTATAGATTTAAAAAATAAATAAAGTTAGATGTGAAAAATAACTATTATTAATAAATGTTTTTACTTTTTAATACTACTACAATTTTAGTGTCACATAATTTTGTAGAAATATCTTTTCCTCTTCCTGTCCATAAACAACGTATGGCAAACTCATTACTAAAAATTGTTGGCAAGAACTCTCTTTATGTTTTCTTTGACTATATTTCCGCCAATAGATATAAAAAAATTATCCTGAAGTTTTTAAATATAGATTAAAATGTTGTGAATTAAATTAATGATTTATATTATTATAGCAGTATAATATGTACCACTAATGAAACAAATGAATCGTCCAATAAACAATTTGAAACATTTTTAAACATTTGCTCGTTGTTCATGGGCCAATTTGACATAAAATTTCCATCAAAATTAGGTAATGCAGTTGAAATGTTGTTTATTACTGTATTTTATTAACAGCTTTTTCAATATGATCAAGTTTAGATAATAAATGATCATACTTGATCCTACTTTGAATTTGTTCCATATAAATTAAATTTAATAGTTCTATAGATGGATTCTGTTTATCCATCTGAATGATTTCTATAAATGATAAATATAAAAAATATGAAATAAAATGTTTAAGTATTCAATGATATACACAACTAAAAATGTTCATAACAAATATTAAATTTTATTAAACCTGGTTCAGTTTTATCCAAACGATCCATTGGATTTAATTTGTACACCGGATGAATTTCATGTGGTATTGTGTTAATATCAATTTGTTGAGGTAATGTACTGCTACTCTATGTTTTTAACAAAAATAAATTTCTTGATAGATGAATAATGAAATTTATAGTACAATGTACAAATTATATGAAACATAAATTATATTTTTATCATGAAATACCTACCTAATGGCCTAAAAAGCAATTTTAATACAATTAAGTATGTGACCCTAATATTTAAATAGTTTGGGGTTAGATTAGAATGAGTTTAATATTTAAAAACAAAAACAAGTAACTAACTAAAAATAATTGATTTAGAAATTCAAAGAAAATTGTAGTACAAAAAAATTTATCAATGTTGAGGATTATTATTTTTTAAATTCAAATATTCAATCTTTTATTTAAGTTCCTAAAAATAATGTTTCATTTATTTACCTCTGGTATGTTAAAACTTCGAGTCATTCCCATATTGAACGATACATTTTCTGAGCTCGAGGGCGGAATTAAATTGACATTATTTAATTCGGTGAACTGAGGCTCGGCAATGTTATTTAAAACAGTTTGTTCAGTCATACCAGTTTGTGGAACTTTATTTTTTTTTTTCTGTTGAACAACGTTGATACCTATAGTTAAAAATAAAATAAGTAAGCTATTATAAAAAAAATTAATTTATAGATAACCTTCTTCACTTGAAGTATCAGAATCTTCAGGTATCATTGCTCACTGGCCGTACAATCTTTTGTTTTTCTTTTGAATATGTTGCTGCTCAATTTCAGAAGCTGATTCCTCAGATAATGCAACATGCCTGTACCACGCTCTACTAAAATCACCTAAGTACAAATTGTTTATGCAAAAATAGTAAATTTAGGTATACCTATGCTAGCCTAGATTTATTTTCATTAATGTAGGTAACTATAAGACAGATACATACTATACTCTTTGCCATTTTCATATAGTTTTATTCTGTATGTGTTCCAATCATCTAATGGTTCCAAAGCCTCTTTTAGTACATCACTCGTAACATGTAATGTCCTAGGTGGCCACACACATTTTACCATTGCATTGCCATCTCCGTCAACAGTTTTTAAAACCCAATTAGTTGGTATGACACTATAATCATTACTGTCGGGAAATGTAGCTATCACCCAACGTTTTCTGGTTAGTTTCTATGATAATGTATGGAAAATTAATAACTATTATTTAATTATAAAGATTTATGTGGGTATCTATATACCTATTTAATAAAATGATAACCGTTTCAATAAAAAAAATATGGGCAAGTGGATGTTGATCTCCTGTACAGTAGGTTACAAGTGAGTCACTGTAATGGATGGTGTTAAATTTGAATTCAATGATAAAAATCATTGAATACGAAAAATGATTCTGAGCGAGTCTATAATATTACAAAGTAGGTATATTTTATGATATTGTGGTGATTAAAGTAATTAATTTTAATATTAGGCATTAGTCTACTACAGGCTACAGTAGGTTAAATTTATTTTTTCATCAAAAATTACATTTGAAAATGTCATTGTATGAACAAGATACTGAAGTTGAAAATCAAAGCATTATTTTAATACTTATCGTGTACACAGGCCACAGCCCATAAAATTAAAAATATAAAAATAAAACACATCATTGTAAAATTAATACATAAAATGATATTGGACTTACTTTTTGATTCTTAAACGATAAGAACAAATGTTATACGCTTATATATAAATATATATATGCCCAAAATATTGAATAAAAACCAAAATAGGTGTATAATTACCTGTCTAACAATTGCAGGAATTGAGAATTCACTATTTTGATAATCCATTACTTTCCGTAGAGTTGACGTTGACGTTGCCGCGGAGTAGGTATAGGTAATGAAAATAACGAGAATGAAAGAGAAAATAACAACAACTGTACAATTTCAAGCACGAGAAGCTTGAAAAATAACTAGTGAAAATGGTTATAACTTATGACTTTTAGAATTTTATAATAAGTTTAATATTATTTTTAAGACATCTGCCGCAAAGACCAATGTCTGACAGTGCTGTGTGTGCGTAGCTCGCTGTACGGACGTACGGTTGAGCGTCCTGCGGGTTCGGCTTTCGACGATCGGAAACGGAAAACCCATGCTGGTGTTTATAACAATGAGATATAACTATTTGGGTATATTTTTGTACTTATAAATAAAGTTATAATATTATAATTGCAGGACTCAGCTGCGGGTTGACACGCGTAAACATGATTATTTCAATGCAACAATAATTGAACATAATATTTGTAGCATTGCATACATATGGCATTAAAATATTCAAATAATATTACTTGATAATATTTTAGATATTATTTTTATGGAATAATTATACAATATTGCATTATTGTTACTTAGTAATATTATTATGCGATCGAAATTTAGCATAGCGGCAACGTTTTGTAACTTAAATTGCACAGTGGGTAGTGCGACAACGCCGGGTTAAAAAGGAAATCGCCTAAAAAAAGATTTCTGTCACCCAGTGCAGATGAACAGGAGGTAAATATTCTTATAAAAACTAAAAATGTATTTATTTTCAATTCTGTTAATAACCTTTATTTTATTTACTTTGTATGATATAAATATGCCTAGTATTCATACGTTATTTATTTAGGTAGGTATTTAACATTGTTTAAGTACCTACTAATTCATCATAATTTTTGTTTGGTTGAGTGTAACATCAACCAATATTATATTATGTACATAATGTTATACAGGGACATAGTGTGTTACATTTAAATGGTTGTAATACAAATAATTATAATTCTATATTTTTTTCATAGTTTAACAATTTCAAAAATTAGTTATCTGATAGATGTGGTGTAAAAAAATAAAAAATATGAATTTTTTTAACATACCTACCTATTATTTAATATATTATTTTACAGGTGAAACATGTAGGGCTTTGTAGGCAATGTATTCATACCTCTATTAGCAAATATATTAAGACCCCTTATATATTGGCCAAGTAAAACTGAGATCATATCAAACATGCCCAGATGTTTTCAAAATTTCAAAGTAACTAGAGTTGTTCTTGATTGTACAGAAATATCTGTACAGTCACCAAAATGTCTTTCTTGTAGAATTAGGCCTTCTACACACGGAGCTATTAAAAAAAAACTAAACTGTTTTGTGATTGAAATTACTAATCGGTTACTAACGCATTGGTGACTCAGATCCATACACGAGGCTACTAGTAACATACCTACTCGTGATCGAAACCTGTAGTTTGTTCTGAGTGACTATGGATGAAGGACGTTTTTCGTCATCTTTTTGGTACACCATGGATGTTGACAGTGATTCTAGTGATGAAGAAGTAATAACAGCATACTACTATTACAGAAGAAATAAAAAAAATAGATGGTTTTGGGTTCATCCATACCTTGAAAAAAATTTTCATCACTGATTATTCATTGCTGCAAGAGAATTGAACCTTTCCGATACTACATTTTTATGTTTTTATCGGATGTCAAAAGAAAGTTACTTATATTTGGTGAACCTGATTTCCCCTGCCATAAACAAGCAAAATAAAAACATGAGAGAGTGCGTGAATGCCGAGGAACGGATATTAATTACACTCAGGTAAGTAACTTACTTTTTTATCTACTTAATGCAAATTTAGACACTTTATTAAAATGAGTAACATCTACCTATATCATTAGCATATTAGTAATATTTTTATAGCAATAAACATATCATTTTTTTTTTCTTATATATGAAAACATTTTAATAATTTTAAAAAGAACATAAAACAAAATATTATACTTATTTATTACCTACTGTTGGTTTACTATTATTAAACATATCATTTTTTTTGCTTATATATGAAAACACTTTAATAATTTTAAAAATAACATAAAATAAAATATTATACTTTTTTATTACGGTTGGTTTACTGTTGATTTATTTCGTACAAGGCTTCATTAACTGCTTCATAGTACTTTTCAGAACTATTTTGGTTTATAGTTTGGAATGTGTTAGGTTGAGAGGTTTCATGAGCATTTTCATTCTGAGATATCAGTAGAATTTGTTGATCTGTTGAAGGCGTTGTGGATGAAGACGAGAATGAATGAATAGGTGTGAATGCCGAATTGTTTGACAAAATGTCATCAACCATCTGAAGTGATTTGCGCTTGAACAGCCGTACTTCTTCATTAGACATTTTCAAAAGATCAGGTAGCATACTAAGAAGAAACATTTTTAAAGATTCTGCTTTTGGATCCTGGTTAGCATTGACTGAAGAGTTCTCTGTTCTGGCTTTTTTTTTTGCCTGGAAATATTCTAAAAATGCTTTGTCCACTGCTTCGTTTTTTAATCTACGTTTTTTGTTTGACACGTATGATGGCGAAGACTCAAATTGACTCGGAGTAATGTTATTATTATTCTTTTGGGGTATGTCAGTAGTTGAAGGTGTGTATAATGATGTAGAAGGCAATGGCGAAGTTGGCGTAAGATGTGGTTGAAATGGCGAAGATTGCTGTGGGTCAAGTTCGGAGTTGTTAAGGTCAATTTCATCAGATTGTTCAAAACTTTCCTTCTGTTCTGGGGGATTAGGAAGATTTCCAGAAGGCATACCTAACGCCTTAATATATGGAACTGTAAACTGCATAGCTTCTAACAAATAATATGCTTTTTTTGGTTTTGCTCCAGAACCACTTGGTGCTGGTTTCATGTTGCGCACAAAAACAGCACGAAGGTTCTTCCACTTATCTTTGCATTCAGATACTAAAAAAAAGATAACATTCAGAGTATTCATAATTTGTAATAACAATCTGGTTTTATGCTATTATTTTTACGCAAACCCGATTTACTACATCCCCCCCACTTTTAATCTACTGTACAGCAGAGAGACACCGACTTGACTTCCTTTTTATGATTGTTTCTTTTATTTTACAGATACTTGGGTACTGGTGGGACATTTGCGTCAATTGCTGTTTATTTTGGTAGAGGAGAATCTACAGTTGGCGGAATTGTGACGGAAACAGTAAAAGTGATTTGGGAAGTGTTGGAAAAAACATTCATGCCAATGCCAAGTACAGAGCAGTGGAAAGTGTAACGAGACAAAATTGGTATTGCATGCGCCATCTGGTGGACGATGCTAGTATCCATGGAGTAGGTACCATTATTGCACAAGGTACGTCTTTTTTAACACTTTACGCATAAATACCTAAACTACCGGCCGCGTAAAGTATTGTAGGCAGTGTTATTGACGTATACCATGCTACTCGTAACACGACAATAACAATCATATTGTAAAACACGCGAAACGACAAACTTATGCTAATCGCACATGCGCCGCACAGAGTGCGCGACGGTGTGCGCGCTCTGCGACAGGAACATTTACGGCAACTTTACTCATCGGAGAAGCTTTTAATCACTTTGCCATTACCAGGAATGGATAAAGAATACAAAACAACATCTTTTCCACCTAGCCGCCCATTACAAAATCATGCGTATCATACAAGAAGATCACTAAACATGGTCGATGCAAATCAAGGTATTAATCAACACGTGATTGCAACAAACTACAAATATATAGGCCTGATTCAGGGCCACAAACGAATTCACGCACCCAGTCCGGTCAATTGCATTGTTGCTATCGTCTCTCTTTCATGCGATACCGTTCTCGCTTAATATAATTCCGACTACCGCCGCCTGTACCCCTCTCCCTACCTGGACGGTGTGAGTAGTAATACGTCTTTGTGCGTATTGGCAAGCTACTCACGCCTACAGTGCCGGAGAGGGTTTACCGCCATACCCTCTACGCCGGATCGGTAGTAATACGCTATCAAACGTATTGACCAGCTACCTGTCTGTCTTAGCAGCGGTTATTGAAACGTGATAATACGCCGAATCATATGATCACTGACGCGCACTGTTATCACGCCGATTATTGCTAACATTTATTTTGTACCGCCGCCGTTGACAGTTGTTGCTGCCGATTATCCACGCCGCTGTGGTATTCACCGTGCGACGTTTGTTTGTCGCTGCCGATTCTATCGCCGACATTTTATACCGCCGCTAATTATAATATTATACGCGCCGGTATTTTGTTCACCGTGCGACGTTTGTTGCTGCCGATCACACCGTTGTTATTCATTGGGTCAGAGCGTGCAGGGTGCCTGCCGCCGCCAACATTTTCGATCGCATCCGTTTGTTGAATATAGTACGCCGAATTACCACCAAGGATTACACCCACTATCAAAGAGCCGAGGATTATTGTTATCAATCGCGGAGACAGTCGATTCCCGTCGGTTACGTGAGTCAATCCGATTATAACATATGTAGCTCGAAGAGCCAATATCATATAAAAGAAAATATTGTATTGAATACCATTATATAACTCATACCTAATATTGCTGTGGCTTGAATAAGCATAATAATATCATATAAAAGAAAATATTGTATGCGAACACTACAAATATTATAAATACATGTAATAATAAAAACACCTTATATATTTCAAAAAAGCAAATCTTGGTGTTTTTTGTCGTTACAAAAGGAATAGCAAATCGTTTTGAAACACTCTGGAATCTCCCAAATTGTATAGGGGCCATCGATGGCAAACATGTAAGAATTGAAAAATTTCCAAATAGTGGTTCTTCTAATTTCAATTACAAGTCGTATCATTCTATGGTGTTAATGGCTTGTTGCGATGCTGACGGGTTATTCACTATTATCGAAACGGGGTTTCCCGGAAGAAACAGCGATGGGGGTATATTCAGTGCCTCCGCAATGAAATATTGGATCCAAAATGCAGGACTTAATATCCCTCCTCCCACACCATTAACATACGATGAAAACGATAGTCCGTTTCCTTATTACTTTGTGGCCGATGAGGCATTTCCGTTGTTGAAATATGTGATGAGACCATACCCAAAAAGAATTTTAGATAATATGAAAAGAATATGCAACTATAGATTTAGCAGAGGGAGAAAAACCATTGAGTGTACGTTTGGGATGGCATGTGAAAAATTTGCTGTTTTGAATGGTCCTATTCGTATCAGAGATCCAGAAAATGTGAATTTGGTCATAAAAGCAGCTTGTATACTTCACAACTACGTACGGAAAAAGAAGGACTTCAGTATACACCTACTTATTCTACAAGTTGTGAATCAAATAACCACATTGACGTAATACCTTTACCACAAAACTTGACTATAAACATAACCTCTTCTGCAGCTGCTCTTAGAAATTATATAGCAAACTATTTTCTTACACCTCAAGCATCTTTGCCTTGGCAATGGCAATATGCTATTAATTAGTTTTTGAAAATAATTATTTTTTTGTCTAATATTTTCTAATATTGTTTAACTATTTAATCACTTATTATCTACAAATTATCTAACCCCTATTATTATACCTATTTAATCATTTTAATCATTATTTTCTAGTTTGAAGTATAAAATAATTTTTTTTAAGATTTTAACTATAATATAGCTATTTGTGATCAATAGTATGCCTATATTTAAATAATTAAAAACTGTAAAATCATAATAAAAAATAAGTTTCAATTGTAAAATATGTTTATTTATTTTATCAAAGTCTGATCGTCGAAATTTCTATTTTTGTCATTGCGATGATGCGATAACAATCCGTCGCGACGGTCGCCCGGTGTGCACCGATTACGAGTATAATATTATTATGGTATAATATTCACAATAATTCGGGAATAAAGGCCTAATAACTAAAAAATATTATAAGAATAATAACTAATAATATAATATATAGTTTAAAAATCCACGTATATTTATTTTTAATTAAATGTATTTATTAAATTTATAATTATATTACTACATATTATTTACCTGACATGTTTACTGATCTTCCTACTTCACTCCAAGCTTTTTCTGTTTCATCCTTTCTGGAATATCCCGAGAGCGTGAAGTTATATAAAACGGGATGTTTTTCTACTTCTTCCACCAACTTTAAATTAATTTTTTGTTCGTTCATTTTGACACAAATAACAAATTTTTGCAATAGATAAAACAAAAAAAGCTTCGTTGAGCACCAAAATATTAAAGTGAGAAAACTCAAAAGTGACTCGACAGTTGAATCACTCGGAACTTATCACTAACGCGTTAGTAACTGGTTAGTAACTAGTAGCGCCGTCTGTTATGTTCCATTGAATAACATTGGTAGTGACTCTACGGGGACTAGTTAGTGATTCGCGTCAGTATTTAGTTTCAAATGAGTAGCTCCGTGTGTAGAAGGCCTTAAACTTTATAGTAACTATAAGGGAACATATACTTTTAAGTTTTTAGTGGGGATATCACCTGGTGGTCTTATCACATATATAAGTAAACCTTACGGTGGAAGAGCGTCCGATAAAATCATTTTTGAGCAAAGTGGACTTGTTAATAAAATGTCCAAGTTTGATGCAGTAATGGTAGACAAAGGTTTTTTAATAGATACAATTTGTGATAGTCAAAGCATTAAAGTAATAAAGCCACCTTTTTTAAGAAATAAAAATAAATTTACAAAAGAAGAAAGTTTACTTACAAAAAACATTGCCAAAGCAAGGGTCCATATTGAGCGTATTAATCAAAGCTTAAAAACTTCAAAATTCTACAAAATAAATTTCCATGGGCTCATGCACATTTGATGGATGATATTATTACTATAATTGGGGGAATATGTAATCTGTGTGTTCCCATATTTGGCGAAGATAAATTTAATGATGTTTAATTTAACAAATTGTTATAATTATTTGTATTATTTTAATTTGTTTAATGTAATAATTTAATACATTATTATTATTAGGATTTTATTTATATTGCGTGTGCATACATATTTATATTCATAAATATATTTCCAATTAAATAATCTATGAAATATTAAAATAACAATTTTTGTAATCAATAAAATATGTATTTAAAATAAAACTTATTTTTTTAACATACATATATTGTGTATCATTTTTGTAAAGTATGCTTTTTTAATTGATATTAAAATTTTTTTTGTAAACTGTATCAGACAATATTTCTAAATTAATATATTCATTACTGAAGCTACTATAAATTACAAAATCACATTTACAAACATTTAGCATAACCATTCCTAGTTGTACTTGGCCGTAGTAAGCGTGCTTTTTTTTAAATTGATATGTGCCATCATCAAGTTTTGTAATATAGTTTAAATTGTCCATTAGTTTAATAATATCAAGAGTGGCTCCTTGGAAAGGACATTTAATTTCCAAAAGCTTAGATGGGTAATTTTTAGAATCCAGTATTATCCCATCAGGTGAATAACCTAACCATTTTTCATTTTAACTAGTTAAAAATCCACATTTAGAAATATTTTGACCAGACATCTTAGCATATAGTTCTCTAGCATGGGTTTCAAATTTAATACCATGCTGAGTGAACTTCGATGTAAAAGATTTTGGCCAAAAATAGTGACTACTTTTTTTTTCCCAATCACTATTTGTTTTTATGTTCTGGTTGTATGTAAAAATAGAGTAACATCTGCTTCCAGTTATCCTAAACTGTCTTACTTTTGTCCAGTATGTCTGATCAATTAAAGATTTTTGTTTTATAAAATTTATATCTGTTGAAAGTTCTGAATAATTTTTTTTACAACAATCTGTCAATTCAAACGTATAATCACTTAGATTTTCTAGTAACATAAGTTTTTCTGCATGAAGTGAAAAAGTTTCAGGAAAAACCTCATTATTAATATCAACAACATTCAATTGTCGCCCTTTTTGATGAAGTGACAATGCTGAATGTGCAGCAATACTTGCAAAACCAGATCTAGAAAGTAATTTATTCCTAATTACCTATACATTATAATAATTCAATAAAATTAACTTATAAGAATTGTTTGTTTTGGAAATTGTTTAAGTAAAATAACTATAAGCCTTAGAGGGTGTCAAAATATTTAAAATATAAACCTGATTTCTTCGTCATTTATTGTGTTCAATGTAAGTTTTGGTTTCTTGACACAACAAAAGTGTTCTAATGAAACTGCTTTATAGCAAGCCAAATATGGTTCTTTCAATTTAGCCCACTCACACTGCACATCGGTTTTTGAAAGTGTATCTATATCATTTAAGCTAGTTCTATGAAATGGAAATTTTAAAGAATAAAAGTTATATTAATCAATATTCTGACTTGAATAATTATAAATTAAAATATATGCTATTTAAAACACCTGTTTAAATTTAACAATACTGCTACAACATGTTTACAAGCCTCAGAGTCTCCTGCTTTGCAACTACATGTAAACTTAATTATTTTTAATTGATCATTTTGTCTGTGGCATTCTCCTGTGACTTCGTGAGGCATTTGATGAATATGAGAAGACTGAATAACTAACCCTTTAACTATTAAACTAGAATTCTATAAACATACAAATGTTTATGCTGTATTAAATATTTGTATTTTATCTCTATAACAGTTATTTTTTTAATAATATAGTATAACATATTTATTTGTATTTATGAGTAATTACATTAAGTTAATGAGCCCCACATTTAAATTAATGTGAATAGTAATGTCAATGCAGAACAAAATAATTAATATGTGCTGATGCACCAGAAAAAAATGAGAATAATATATTAACTAGGTAATAAGAATAATATTTAACTAAATAATTTAATAAATAAACAATATTATATTACTTGTTCAAATTTTCCACACAAAATAAGGTGTTTACAGTTTAATACTTGTTCACCTTCTACATAATTTCGAGTAGTTTGTGAACATTGTGCATACTCGAAAATATGAGCAAGGCTTAGTGTATTCATTATTTAATTAAGGTCTTAGGAGTTACGTGTTACTATAAAGATATTATAAAAAAAATGCAAAATTATAGAAAAATAGTAATATTAATCTAGACAATATTATAATGTTGTTTTGCATAGTTTTGAGCATGAACTATGGTTATTGATTAATCATTAGTTCAATTAGTTTATAGGTTTAAGATTAGGTCGTTAAGTATTCAAGACTCGAATCCCAACTCGAGCGGCCATTATGTAGTACCGTTTCTATCACCCAGAGCGCGTCTTGTTAATCTGTATCGCCAATACCTACTATTTACACAAATTCATAATATTGTGTTTCATAAACATATAGGTAATTTTGTGTATGTTTTCGAGTAATCTTTCGAGCAGTATAAAATAGTTAGATCTATGTATTTTAATTGAGATATTTTTCTAAATATGCGATTAAGCTTACTTTAATCTCATCTGAATGAATTTAACTATCAAAATGATTATTAGGAATTACATTTTTGTAGTAGTAATTGATGAGGGATGGCGAGGGTGAAAATACTTTTTATGGTGGATGGATTGGAATGTTTAAATGCATCTACGTAATTGCGACTATGTATTTTGTAAGTATGACTTTTGTGTCTTAATATATTGATATGTACCTAAGCTGTACAATATGTTTGATTGTGTGTGTGTGTGTGTGTGTGTGTTTTTGATGTTGTATGTATATATGTACATAAACTAAATATATATTTATTTATTTATTTATTTATTTATCGACGCCTCGGGGGCAATTAGTTTAGTACAGATTATAATAATAGAAATTACATAATATTACAAGGTAAGAATAAAGTACATTGGTGCACGAATAAAGAATAGGCTAAAGAAAATATTAACAAGTACAATTTTATAGTTTTAGAATTAATGATGGCAAAGAATCGTTAAAAATATCAATATTTGACATATTATTAATAGATCGACAAGCACGATCAAGAGGGGCTGCGTAACCATAGTTAGTGGTGTGAAAATTCGTTTTAAAAGTTTGGGGGTTTCTAGAATAAAAAGAAGGAACGGCTAAAGATAATTTAGCAAGTAAATCAGGAGCATCAATATCATTGTTCAATAATTTGTAAATAAAGGTAACATCAAATTCAACACGTCTATCAGTTAGAGATTTAAAAGTATACGGGTTAATCCCACAACGAAATGTGCTTATTTTTATAAATTTATTTTGTTCTTTATTTATACGATTAATATGTAATTGTTGATGGGGTGACCAAATAATAGCAGCGTATTCAAGTATTGAACGGACTAGTGACATATATAGAGTATTCAACGCGTTAATATTAGAGAAACCAATGGTGTTACGGTTTAAAAACCCAAGTATTTTATTGGACTTGTTACAAATGTAATTAATATGGTCATTAAATGAAAGGTCGGAAGAGAAAATAACACCTAGATCTTTTATTGTGGTAACTGGGACAAGTTGATTGGAATTAATGGAATATTGGAAGTTAATATATGAACGAGTACGAAAAAACTATATATAATTACATTTGTTAATGTTTATTAATAAACCATTATCAGTGCACCATTTATAAAGTTTAACTAAGCAACTTTGTAAATCTAAGCAGTTAGATGTGTTATTTATAACATTAAAAATCTTCAAGTCATCAGCAAAGAGCAAGAATTTACAGTTAGAAAAGCATTGGGACACATCATTAATAAAAATGTTAAATAGCCACGGAGAAAGGTGGCCACCTTGCGGGACACCCGAGGTAACGGAAATGGGAAAAGAAGAATGGTTATGAATTTTTACAATTTGGGTACGGGAGGGGAGATATGATTTGAACCATGTTAATAATGGATCCGATACACCATACAGTTTTAACTTATTTACGAGGGAAGTATGATTAACGCTATCAAATGCTTTTTTGAGGTCAGTGTATATAACATCAACTTGTAAACCTGATTCAATTGCCTCTAACAGAAAAGAATGAAAGGATAAAAGGTGTGTAACCGTAGATCTACCAGGTCTAAACCCGTGTTGCTCATTAATAAAAACATTTTTGAAATAGTAGTTAATTTTTGAAGCAAGTATTTTATCAAAAAACTTAGGGATTGCAGATAAAATGGAAATAGGTCTATAGTTTTCGACATTTGATCTGGCACCAGATTTAAAAATAGGTTGAATGTAGCTAGATTTCCATAATGTAGGAAAAGAGCTAGTAGATAAAGATAATTTGAATAATGTATAGATGGGTAGTGCTAATGAATAACGGCAATTATGTAATAGTATAGGAGGTATCCCATCAGGACCATATGAACACTTAGGTTTAAGAAAACTTAAACCTTCAAAAATATCACCTAGCGTAAATTCAATATTATTAAGATTAACAGTATTAAAATTAGAAAAACTAGATAATGGTGTAAGTGGGCTATTAATGGGGCTAAAAACAGAGCTAAAATAGTTACCAAAAAGATTAGCAATATCTTGGCTTGAATTGGCAGATACTTCGTTGAGAGACATGGCTTGAGGGATAGAGCTATCTTGTTTTTTAGAGCGGACAAAATTCCAAAAACGTTTTGGGTTTAATAATAAATCCGATTGGATGTGATTAAGATAACTATTATATGCGTTATAAGATTCAATTTTGATTTGTTGCCGTAATAGTTTAAAAGTATTGAAATCATTAGGATTATTATAACGTTTGAAAGTTTTATGTGCAATTTTTTTTTTTGATAATTAAATATATTAAGTACTTGCTATACCAGGAGGGGAAATTAGTTTTTTTTGGAGTAATTTTAGGAACGAAATATTCAATCAGAGTGTTAAGTGTTGAGTAAAAACATGAAGTGGCTATATAATTGTCCTGACTGCTTAAAATGTCGTTCCAATTACAAGAATTAAGAGCGAACGATAAGCCACAAAAGTCAGTTCGGTTAAAATCGAAATAACTTGGAATTGGGTCCGAATTACTACAACACGTAGAAATATTAAAGCTAATGTACAGAGCAGGGTGATATAACGTGTCTAAAGGTAAAATAGCTTTATCAGCGTCATTAAGAACACAAACATTTGGAATGTTAGAAAATATTAAATCGAGTAATGAGCCCGATAAATTATACCATCTATTAAATTGTCGACAGTTGAGATAAGCGAATTCATCGATAACGGTTGCTGCCTGATTATAGATATTACCGTAGCACTTAACATAGTCCTTATGAACAACCCAGTTTAACTTAGGTAGATTAAAATCACCGCAAATAATAATTTCATAATCAGGATGTGATGATACAATTAAATTTAAATTGTTAAAAAATGAAACGTAACTATCATTGTTACTATTGGGTGGAAAATAAACACCAGCGATTATTAAGTCTTTATTATTAACACGGACGTGAATAAATAAGTGTTCAAAATTTTGAGTATAAAGTGCATTTAAACGTTTAGAAAAAAATTTTTTTTTTACACAAATTAAAACTCCACCACCAAGGTTAACGCCAGAATTTGTATAGTCACGATCACATCTATAGATCTCAAACGAGGAAAAACCAAGTTCAGATGATAAGAAGTTACTATTTAAACTAGTCTCAACAATTACATAAAAATCCAAAGTAAATAACGGTTCATTGATACGTTATAAATCTAACTTTGTACGCAACCCCCTAACATTTTGGAACAAGCCATCAATATGTTTGCATTTAAATTTAGATGAATTAATATTATTATTTATAAAAGTATTATCTGTATGTGTAAAACCTGAGGCAGTATTTAGTTTTTTTGTAGAATAGTTGGAACTCCTTTGATATAGCCGATGTAAATGTTGTATTCACCATTATTTTTACGTATTGAAAGTTGTTCACGTGCTTCGTACTTACGTTCGAAACTGCGTTGTGAAGTGGTCCAATCAACCGTTACGTGGATAAATTTCTTGTCAGGTAGATTCCGGAGGCGATTTTTTGACTTAAGTATTAACCCAACGTCGGATTTTTTTTCACATGTGATCTTTATCGGTCGAGGTTTTGGTCCACGTTTACCCAGGCGGACTATTAGTGAAGTAGCGATAGGGGCGTCAATTTTAGCAAAAATGTCATTAACTAATGAGGTGTCATCGACATCATTAATCGACTCGGTACGTTAAATAAAATTATATTTTTTTCTCGAGATTGACGATCATGTAGTTCGTTAAACATGTCAGAATAAGAAACGTTGGCATTAGAAGTTGGATTTGATTCTAATTAGACGATTCTTGATTCAAGTAAGCATAATTTTTCTTGAAAACGGGAATTTTCAGCTACAACCCGGTCTAATTTTTCATTGGTAGAATTTAATAGGTCGAACAATTTTTCAATTTTAGAGAGTAAATCGAAATTAGAAGGAGAGCAAATACTGCATTTCCAAGAAGATGCGTTTTTAGGAGAGGATCCAGTAGTAGTAATGCAATTACTATGAGCTGTAGTTTTCTTACAGGCACAACAAGTTAAATAGGTAGTACTACGGTTAATAGCCGATGAGCAAATTAAGCAAGTGAGAGGCATTATGAAAAACCGAACTATAATTAATTAGATAAAAACGTATCGATAACGGACGTAATCACAACGGGAAAAGACCGATCGTCTTACCTGTACGACGGTTAGAACTGTACTATATGAATACTGTATGTACATATATTTTAATAATACTCTAATTTTATAATATGTTTGGGTGTTTGTGATACCTGATGTATGTATGTATGTATGTATGTATGCATGTGTGTGTGTGTATGAGCGTTCATATGTAATCGAATGAATAAAGGACTGGGCGGCTTGTTTGTATACTATATGGAACACCGGAATCGTGTGTGTGATGTGATATGAATGTATGTATCTATGCATGCGTGTATGTATGATAAGGTATATAATATATATGTTGAGCTTGTGTGTGTTGTAAATATTATTATATAAGTTCAGAATGAAAACTGATGAGTACCTACTGTATGGTGTTTGAGCATGACGCATGTTCGTATATATGCATGTATGTATGTATGTAAGTGCGTATGTAAGTAGGTATTTATAGATATATGTGCGAATGCTTAAACGTTTGATGGGTTTAGAGTCTAGACGAAGGAATAAATATAAATAATATATATACATTTAAAGATTATGGCATTATGCTGACGCCAATGTGATAACTGATAACATAGATATGATGACGCGGTGGCGGGCTCGCGCGCGGTCGCGGCGGCCCTTTGTAAGGTATAGTGGTAGGGGGGGGGGGGGAAATTATACATCTATTACTTATTTAATTGATTGTCGTAAACACCAGTTAAATGAGATAGAATATGATATTTAAGCGCGTAAGTTGCGCAGCGGTGTGGTTGTCGTTTTAGAAGCGACCGACTCGGGTTCAAATCCCGGTCCTGTAAATAAATTTTTTAATTATTTTCCTCGCGCGGTGGCGGCTAATTGATAGGGAAGAGCGGGTGGTGCGGGGTATATCGTATAAGTGTGTGATAGATGGTGGGGGTGGTTATAGGAAAAGTGGGGTGGCGGAGGGAATGTCGTATACGTATGTGATAGATTGACTCAACCCGCAGAAGCTCAACCTTGGGTTGAGCAACGGTGTACACGGGTTGAGCCATCAGGTATAGGGTTGAGGTCCCAGAAATCTCTTTTCTATCCTACTGATAGAGGTTTACCTAATACATATAAGGGTGAAAAATATAAAAAAATAAACAATTCAAGAAAAGTGTAAATGAACAAATTTGAAAAAAAAAAAATTTTGAAAAAAGTCAATACTTTTTCAAATAATGAGTGTTGTTTGATAAAAGAATCAGCCTGTATAGTTAGATATAGATTGACAAAAAATAATAATACAAATTAACATTTCACCCGATTAATCAATAACAACCAATATAATATTATATTAAATATTTAACTAAATATTTAAGAACCCGTGCAATTCGTTGCCTCCTAAATGTACCAACTCTATATGACTCAAACTTTGTTCAATGCGTTATTTAATATTCGGTGTATGGTGTTCAAAATTAATCTCAACTTTTCCGTTGCCCGGAATAAAAATTCTGATTCGCAGCAGTATATTATCAGTTAGGCAATCTACCTGCGGTTAGATATCACATGTTGTACAACTTGTAGTGTTTGTACGTGAGTGTATAATTTAACTCTAAAGTATCAAAGTTATACCAAGTTTGTCGTATTCTACCTGTGGTGGATTAATATAATCAATTATACAAAATCTAAAATAAATATATATATTGACAAAAAATAATAATACATGTCTACAAACATGCTCGTAACCAATAGCAAGCAATATACAATAAACTATTTTTATTTTAATCTACAACTAAATTTTTTATTATTTAGTTTATTTTTTTTCTGGACAGATGGCGCCACTATTGTATTTTTTGACATCCAAATGTTCTACTTTTCTGGTGGATTTTCCTAAAATTTTATTCCATAAGAACCTTCTCCTGGCAATTACAAACAAAACAAAAAAAAAAATTAACAAAATCGGTCCAGCCGTTTACGCGTGATGCGATGACAAGGAAATTGGGATTCATTTTTATATATAGAGATATAAACAGCGTAATTATGAGTTAAGAATTAAAGAATTACAATGGTAACCCGTCATAACCGTGAATCCAAAAAAGCGAATGTCAAAATAGTGACGGAAAAATAACTAAAATCCATGATAGCGAATGTTCAAAACAGCTAAAGTATATTGTTTTAAAATTACTACTCTAAATATTTATTCGTAGTAATAGTATTCAAACAAGAAAAGACTAACACAGAAATGAATGCAACAATACATAAGCAGACAAAACCTAATAAAAAAACCGAAAAATATCAAGATATTGCATTAAGAATTTTAGAAATTCAAAAACAATATACAGAAAGAAATATTGTAAATTATTTGAAAGGCATAGCCTATAGGTGAGGTTATTATTATTAATATGAGATGACACATGGCTAGGTGCACAGAATAATAATAATAAAGCATTTACAATTTTTGTAATTGAATGATAATATTTGTTGCAAGTTTAATGAAATAATGTGGTTTTGCAATTTACAATACAATTATGACAAGTTCATGACATAAGCATAAAGGATGGTTTTATTATTATTATTATTTAAAAAGAACACACGTCTCTGGATGAGTAAAATTATTATCATATTGAATAAATTAATGTCTTGGGACAAGTCTACTTATCCTTACTATAATAAAATAATAGGTATAATAGTATAATAATAGGTATGCTCGGGGGATAAAATATGAAAAATTCCGTGACGTTACAAAATACACACATCCATTTTTCTCAAAACTTCTACAGCTTCTAAGGTTTTTACGGTACTTTGCTTAGCACCAGGGCTGTATAGGCTTGTGTTATTGGAAACGATAACCAAACGTGTAAAAATTTGTCTATCCGAAATATTTTCCACTTATATCCTATATCTGTAATGATAATATTATTTTGGTACATACATATTCGTTTGATTTGTTGATTTTTAAATACCTGTATATTTTGTGATAGCTGGGTTTACAAACTATCAATAACTTTAATACACCACCGGATAGTACCCGCCGACCTTGTATCATTGTCGTAACCACCGCGACACGCATAATATTATTTAGATAAACAAATATACAATTGATAACAAATAATATTATTGTAACATAATATTATAGAAGACATGTCCGAGGACGAGCCGCAAATGAACACGGAGACGAGGGCGGCAGAACTGTGTGACGCGACCACGCAACCGGTTCGTGATTTCGTCTACCGGTATTACCTGACGCTGGCCGGCGTGCCAAACGATGCCTGGCGGTTTTACACGGTAGGTGCACGGTACACGCACGTAGACGGTCGCGGGCCCGAGGAGGCACGTGACCCGGGACCGGCCATCGGCCAGTACCAAATCCACGTGAATATCACACATCAGCGTTTCGCCGAGTGCACGTTTCTCATACGGTCCATCAATGAGCAGCCTGTGGCAGACGGCCGCGTTCACGTTCTGGTTACCGGCGATACGTCCCGCAACCAGCGGGTGGCCGAATCGTTTATCCAGTCGTTCGTGCTCGAGTACGTGCGCGAGATCAACCAGTACGCCGTCACAAATTCCATACTCAAAGTGTACACGTCATTGCCTCAACCACGGACACCACCTTCACCGTCGACTTTATCGTCTGGATGAACTGATGAAGAAATCCAAGCTACATGGCTGGGGGACACATTATATAATTATTGTGTAACGAGCCCCTCATTGACATTATTTATTATGAATGTGCATTATTATATATTATATTATATGATCATTAAGGAACATGACTAATAATAAATAGAATCGTTAATAGCTGGGTCTAGGAAATTTCGCCATCAGACCAAATTTCCGACCTACTCTTCGAATTTTGAAAACATATTTACATTTTGTTTATTATCACAATTTTATTGCATTTTTAATCATATTAGGCAGTTACTAATTTATGTGTAGTGTACCTAAATCGAGTTTTAAAAACGAAAGTGGGTGAGTCGTAAATTAGTAAAGATAAAATATCTATATTGTATGCTTTGTGAAAGCCTTTTAGTTTTATCTTATTAAATAATTTATTTCGTTGATTATAGTAATAGTCGAATAGTGCGCGGGAGGATCTATATGCTCAGACGTCTAGTGGTCGCAATAAAATACTATCGTGTATGTACAATTTGTCTTAAGATGCAAGGGCCAGATTAATAATAAATATTCACAAGTCATACGACTACAGCGCAAATGATTCTACTGTATTTTATAGTAGAGTAATACTATTCAACGCGCAAACAAATTCCTAAAATATAGTCTTTACAATATGTTCCTCCGAAAATCTGTTTCTCTATCTAAGTCTGTTGTATTTAGTCGAGCACTTCTTAAACATTATACATACTTAGATACACAGTTTTATGATTCACAACAATTAACTGGTATGATATCCAAATTGAAACAACAAGTAGAACAAAGATTTGTGCCACTTGAAAAAATACAACTTTATGCGGAGGCTACAATATTCGATCCAAGATTTAAAAAACATGGATTCTTAAGCAACAGTTAAATTACAGAAGCAAAAAATACAATTATTAGCAAAGCAACTACCATACATATTGGAATCAAAAATACAATACAGTCACAGCCAGTGCACAAAATCAATCTTTAACTTTAGGTGAAGATTCTATTTGGAATGACTTTGATGAACAGGTAAGTAGTCAATTGATATCTACAAATCCAACCTCCGAAGCAATTGTTGAAATTGATAAATACCTTCAAGAACGGATAATTCCAAAGCATGAAAATTCTTTAAAGTGGAGGAAAGACAATCAAAATGTTTATCCTTGTTTATTTGAACTAATGAAAAAACGTGTCTGTGTGCTTGCAACATCCGTTCCATGTGATCGTATATTTTCTAAGGCAATCAATTTCAGAAAAAAGAAGTAGACTAAGTAGTAAAAACTTTGAAAAACTGATCTTTTTAAACTTAAATTCAAAGTAGGTAGTATATTTTTGATATTTTTATAACTAGTTTTTGAAATCTTTATATTCATGCCTACTTATTACTTTTTGTTAATTGTACTTAATATACGAATATGTTAGATAACATGGTATTTGTCAATGCATTTATAATTATTTTTTAAAGTTTTTAGTTTCTTCAAGTTTTTGAGATATTATAAATTATTTAAAAAATAAGTAGTTATAAGTAATAAAAATTGTTATTTGTTACTTAAATCATGAATTTATGAATATTCAATATTATTATGCCAAGTTGGCTCGTTTAGTATATTTACCGAACCTGATATTGAATCAAATATTCATTTAGTATTTTGTTTTGATATTTTATAATAAATTTGTTTAATGTTAATTGTTTTTAAACTATTAAGTATTAACTATAACAAATTTGATAACAGAATGTGATAGCGACATTTACGTCACAATACCGTGTTTGACACGGACTCTCTTTTAATATTTAGTATTAAGGTACATTGTGGTATAGCTGAGTTGTTGTGTGTACCAAATACCTATGCGAGTGGCCGGAATCAGATAGGTCAGTACAGACAGCACAGAGTCACTAAAACCATGACAAATTAATTAGGTATGTCAGCAATATTACCGTTTAGAAACAAATCGCGCACCCACCCTCCGCCCAGCCATTTACTGTGACGTAGGCATTTCTCCGGTTCTTATTGGTTAGGTTAGGTTACGCCGAAGACTCCACCACTACTCCACCGCTCGCCTGTTGGAGAAATGCTTACGTCACAGACATGCGTATCACGAGTTGCTGACATACCTATTTAATTTGTCATGACTAAAACCAAAAATTAATTCATGAATTGTAGAGAATCAGCGGCAACACTGAGTCATTTAGTCACTGAATTATGGCAAACTGATTCAAATCATTCAGTTCACTTAAAAGAGTCAACTCTTTGAATCGACTCACTCACGAACTACTTATCCCTACCGTATAGCGTTGAGCGCTGCCGACCGTAGCGGAACAGCTGTCGGCATGTCAAGTAGTGGAGAATTAGCGACGGAATACTCTCTCGTGGGCCGGAGTATAAATTAATATATTCAGTATTAAGTACAGAGGCGTAGCTAGGATTTTAAAATGGGGGGGTGGGCCAAACCCTAAATATTAAAAAACACAATCAACAATTAACAATAACAGTTCACATTTTTATTTTATTATAAATAAATTTAAATTTAACTTGATTTTGACCAATCTAATAATAATAAACTTCGATGAGATTTTGAAGAAAAAACTTTGATTACTTCTTCTTCTGTGATTTTTTCGGATTTGTTTATCTTTGCCATACCTAACCCATTAAGGGCCAGTATTACAATCATGGGTTACACTCCGATCAGTGTTTAACTGTCCGTAAGATGAAATAACTAGTATTACAAACTCATGTCCACTCTATTATTGACCGTCAGCTACCGGTTACGCTTACCAGACGAAATCGGCTGGTTACAAAATGTGATGTACCGTTAAAGCATCTGATTGGCCGTTAAATTTTTATGTTTTTGTTATTATTTTGATATCATTATCATTTATCATTATTAATTTTATTATTCTTCAATAGACTACAACAATCTAAATTTTATTGTGAACAATATTATTATATTTTAATTTCGATTTTGATTTTCGATTACACCAACAATTTGATATATATTTTATTGTATAATAATATATTTTTTTACATATTACTATTTTTACGATATGGACGCACTAGACTATATGGATATTGACGACTATTCAGACACCGACGAAAGTGATGAAGCAATCGATGATTTTGATCATTTGGCGGAACTTGTGGCTTTCCCTAGACGTGATAAAATTATTCGCAAACGACCTGATCATTTTAAAGTATGGAGAGATGATGAGTTTTTGAACAGGTTTCGTTTGAACAAAGATACTGTAAAGTTTCTCCTACGTATAATAGAACCAAAAATCACATCACAAACCAGTAGGTAAGTGTGTATTAAAAGATTTTTTTGTTCAGTTATTTGATATTGTATTTGTTTAATTTGTAGTTCCTACAATTTAAAATAGTTATCCGTAATCTGCAAATTATGAATAAAGATTTCTTATAATTTAAATCAAACCTAAAATTGTACATCCTAATTGTGCATTTAAAAAAGTTGAACACTTATATTGATGCATAATAAATACAATATTGCATTTAATATGCCAAAAATAGGTAATTTTATATGCATTATAATATAAATTAAAAAATAAATAGTGTAGTCTAGTAATTTTTTTTACACTACCTACACAAATTACCGTAGATGGAGGGGTTTAGCCCCCTTAGTTTCTCCTATGCATATAGGTAATGTTATATGCATCGTAATATAAATAAAAAATTAATAAAGTGTAGTTTATTGTATTAATTAATATTTTACAGAAATAATGCAGTAACACCTAGTCAAAAACTGTTGATGACGTTGAGGTATTATGCAACTGGTTCCTTCATAGCAACTTGTGCAGATTTTGCTGGAATTCATAAAACTACTGGTGGTAAAATTATAATAGAAGTGTCAAAGACCATAGCAGCACTTAGACCGGATTTCATTCATTTTCCAACAACTGATGATGAAATACGTAAAGTTAAGCAGTATTTCTTCAATATTGCAAAATTCCCATCATGTATTGGAGCGATAGATTGTATTCATATAAAAATTAGATCTCCAGGTGGTGATGATGCAGAAATTTTTCGGAACAGGAAACAATTTTTCTCTCTAAACGTACAAACTATTTGCGATTCAAAATTGATAATACAAAACATAGTTGCTAGATGGCCAGGTAGTGTAGTCATGATACGAACATATTTTGGAACTCTGCTATTAAACAACGCTTTGATAATAGAGAGTTCAAAGATTGTGTTTTAGTGGCTGACAGTGGTTACCCAATGCAGTCTTATATGATTACACCCATGTTAAATCCAATTACAAACATTGAAAATACTTTTAATGAGTCACAGATTCGTACTCGAAATCCAATAGAAAGATCTTATGGTGTCTGGAAGAGACGATTTCCAATATTGAGTTTAGGAATAAATGTAAGAAACTTGGATACAGTACAATCCATTATAGTGGCCACATCAGTATTGCACAACATTGCTCGTCAGTTTGGAGATGATGAGCCTAGAGTTACTGAAGAACAAGAACATTTAATTGCACTAACATTATTTGATCAATCTCATGATATAAACGACCAAGGAAGAAATCAATCAATACATAGAAACCGCTTTTTGAATTATTTTAATACTTTATTGTGACCAGATTGAACAAAATAAAAATAAAATTGTATATAAAACCTCAGTGAAAAGCAATGCTAGTTTCCTCCTTATATATTTATCTACTTGTACATTTTTTTTTTTATTTTACACAATAATATATACAATCTGTACAATCTGGAATTGTATGGAACTAGCTATATATAAATACTGAATTATTTATATATTTTTTTTTTTTTTTATTTTATTATTAGTTCCCTAGCAAGTCTCGGCACCACCAGCTCCTTTTTAAAACTTTTTTAACTTGTACATTTTAAATTAGAAATAAAGGAAATTATTATATAAAAAAAAAAATATTATATTATTTAGATATGTTGGTTAATTTATTTTGCTTCATTTGATAAATAATACAAATTCCTTAGTGGAAGAAAAATAGTAAAATTATAAATGTAGGTACTGATATGTAACTAGTAATAACAATAACAATATAATTTAACAACTAATAAGTACTGAATAATAATATGTGCAAAACAATCAAAAAGTCCACTACAAATCACTGCATTTTAATTTTATACTTGATTTTTGCAATACAAGTAGTTCCATTTCTGATGCATGTTTTCTAATTGAAATTTTATCCTATCTTTTACTTCTTGTAATAATTCCTTTTCTCGACTTAATTTCAGCCTCCATACTTCTCTTTTAAATTCTGCCTCTTCGCTTTGCAAGTTTGATTCCTGTTCAGTTAATGAAGCTTTTTCTTGAGCCCATTTTGACAACTTGTCTTGAAACAGCCTCTTTCTCTTTGTCGGGCCTAAGATCATTAATAATTCATACAGTTGATTTGAACAATGAGATAAATTTAAAATTACATGAACACATTTTTCAATAATTACCTGATTCAGAAAAATCAACGTCGTCTTTGTGAGATGTTCTTGCAAAAGATAATGGAGTGGATTTTGGCTGCCTTAGCATTCCAGGGGTATATTTTGCCCAAGATGTTTCTGACAAAAGTAGTGAATTAAAAATGTAATAAGCTAGTTGTATACAAATGTATAGTAAAAATATACACAAAATATAGAATAAATCTTTACCTGGTTCAGTCAACTCATTTTGATTTATGTTATCTGAAGTTGGCTCTTGGAATGTGCTGTCTAGTAACAAATCATCACCATACCTCACTACTTCTACTTGATATTCATCATCTACTCCATCTATTTCATTTTGATCAGTGTTTGAAACTAAAATGAATATCATAAAATACATTGATACATTTTTCACTTTGACTAATTAGAAGTAGCAGCTATATTCAATTTGCTATCAGACACTACCCTCAAAGTTAAAATATTAGTAAAATATTTTTAATATGAATATATATAGGTAAGGCATTTATAAGAATGAGAGCATAGTTCATTATCAGAATCATTATTATATTATAATGTTTAATTTTATGATAAATTTTTTAAGTAACCAAGCTAAGCAATGTTTTAATTTTAATATTATTCTGCCTTTTTTAAATCTAAGTATTTATTACCTGCATCATCACACCAGTTGGAAGTCAATCCTGATGCTCTTTTACCAATAAGAGCCAATACACGTTCATCAGCGGAAGCATATTCTGCCAAAACAGCTTTACCACCACCAGTACTTGTAAGTTGCTTTCCATTTTGCCCTTTTTTTTTCTGAGCTCGTCTACATATATTTTAAACTTGTATTTCAACACACTTGCTGGTCTAAATTGATCCGGAATAACTGCGTTGAACTCAGATTCAATTTTTGCCCAGTGTTCCTTCTTTTTCCTGTAATGTAATATTTGGACCAGTAAGTAAAAATAACAAGATAATTCTTAAATATTATAAAGAAACAAAAGAAACTTACATATTATTCACATGGGCGGTAGTCTTGCACTGAATAACTGACCAGTGTTTCGAGACTAAATTCATAAGTTCCTCTTCCTCAGCAAAACTAAAGTTTTTACTTTTTGACAATTTTTTATCCATGTCGTGTACTATAATAACTTTTAACTTTAAAATTTAAAAGAAGACAAGTTATAACAGTCAGTCCCGGACGGCTGGATATGGTTATCTATTATCTTCTGGATAACAGTTTAATTTTTTTTCTTTGATAACCGTGGTCAAAACAGTGGATTACCGAATCGAACTCTGACGGGGTATTGTAGGTAATTTTCTTGAATAGTATCAGTTGTTAATTTTAAGAAATGAGTTTGAAGTATGCTGTTTATGAAATCTTTAATGAATATAAATTTTTTTTGAAATCTGCTGAATATGTGAGTTTTATTAGTTAGATTTTGGATTTTTATTTTGTTTGTAGGGTTAAAAATGGATGGCAGCTGAAACAAATACACAATAAAGAAGATAATTTGAAGTTATGAATTATTGCTGGTATAAGAATAAAAGAAATAAAGTTACGTTGTAAAATGCGGCTGTTATGTAATAACTTTCTCGACTTAATGACATTATTTTATTGACATATATATTGTTATGTATATGTTTATTTATTTCGTTCATGATTTTTTCATTATTCAAATTATAAATGTTCTGTGTATCAATCATAATATAGTTTTTATTCACTAATTCTTTTAGTTGTATTTTTAACGACTTTTTGTCGATGAAATTAAATTTAATTGCACACATTATAATTTGAACATGAAAATTAACATGGGCGTAGCTAGGATTTCAATCAGGGGGGGGGGGGGGGCAGTGATGTAGCCAACTTTAAATCATTAAAACTCAATTTTTTTTTAAAGTATTTATTTATAATATATTATTCATTAATCATTATTTTTAAATTATAACAATGACAATCGTCTAGAGTCTTCGCAAAATCTGCTGAGAATTTTCTGTTGCATCTCTTCCTTTTTTTCATCTAGCAGCTTTCTATGCACACTTAGTATGCATAGACCTGAAATAATTTACATTGTATATGATTAATATTAATATAATTATTAATTAGCATTGATATAAAAAAACTATTTTGATTTACCATTCAGACGGTTTTCCGTCATCGTTGAACGCAACCAAGTCTTTACCCTTCTTAACGTACTGAATGACCTCTCAATAGTGCAAGTTGTACATGGCTGAGCTAAAGAAATATGCAAGGCTTGTTTTATTTTAGGAAAGAAAATATCTGTTTCTTCTACTACTTCACTCATTTCCATGTCTGATAGTTTGCTTTTAGCCAGTTTTTTCTCCTTCCAGATGTTGTACCATAATTCTGCTTCACTTTCCAAGTCTTTAATTTGGTAATAATTGGCAAAATCATTTATTTTAAGTTTAAATTCTTTGGTGTTCATATCTAACATATTTGAAGGGTGTAATAATAAAAGTGAAAAAGCAGGTATGTTTTCATCAGAAAATCTCCGTTCCAATGAGGATATTAATGAATCCAAGTATGGAATTAGTAATGATCTCTTCCAGAATTCAGCCGAATTTAACGCTGGAAGATTCGAACGATGTTGTTGTTGTTTAACAATCCTAGGAAGATTAATTTCTGCTCCTATATTCTCAGCTGCTATGTTTGCAGCAGTTAATAATTCTTGAATTTCTGTGTCAGCGTGTTCGCGGTGATCTTTCACTATGACTACTATTTTTTTTATAAAATTTGAGCATTTCAGCAAATCCAGATTTTTGATTGTAAAGCATTCACAACAGGCTCTAATAATTTAGAGTATTTTGCTATGAGGATAACACTCATTATAAAAATACTTTTATTTGCTACAGCATACAATTGAAAAGCAACTTTTCTTGTTGCAGTGTTCCCATCTTTTGACAATATTTATCTAAAGCATGTACAATTATCTCAAAATTTTCTTTGAAAATTGAAATACTTCTATATTTTTGAGACCATCGTGTCTCACAGAATGCTGGTATGTTCGGGATACATTTTCTACGTAAAACAGATTCGCGAAAAAAATGTTATGATATCCTTTACCGTTGAAATTGTGTTACGTATTTCTGGAACACAATTTAAATCATTGACCACCAAGTTTAATTTATGACTTGCACAGTGAAAAAATAGAGCATGTGGATATTTTTCTCGTAAAATTGTTTGCACTCCATTGATTTTCCCTGCCATAGTTGCGCAACCATCATAGCCTTGTCCAACAAGCTTCGTTCCATCGAGACCTTCGTTTTGAATAAAATGATCTATTGCACTAGCTATGTTAACAGCATCCATGGCATGTAGTTCAATGAAGCCTAAAAATTCTTCTCTGATAGCCCTTTTCTCATCATCAAAAAATCTAATCCCAATAGACAATTGCTCTGTTCCTGAGATATCAGCGGTCTCGTCTGCCATTATACTGAAAGCTACAGCCTTTTTAACATCATTAATAATACAATCTCTAGTACTTTTTGGTGTCCGGATACCATCATAATACTTATAGGTACTTCTTCCATAAAACTTTTAGCTGCTTCGGTTGCTCCTTGGTGCCAATTATTGGAAATATGGTTTCTACAGCCCTCGTGAATGTCTTTGTATCGTGTAAAAGGTTTGATGATAAATGAACCTAAAACACCTTGGACTTTTTTCGGTGGAAACAGAACACAGTACAAACAAAGCGCTCCTTTCAGTATTTTCGAATACGCAAGCCAAGGAGCATAGGCCTGTAACCAACTATGGTTAAATTTTCTCTTTGATCCAACAGCAATAGCATCCTCACTAAAGTTGTAATTTTCTGGTGGCGTCCAACAACGTTTCAAGATATCCATTTTTTGAGATGTTGTTAAATGATTAGACCGTCCCACCCTATTGACCTATGTCATTTTCAAAACGTTCTTCATTTGTAAGCTTTTTAGAAGTTGAAGGATCTGCATTTCTGGTATTGCGATCATAAGAAGTGGAAGGTTCGTTGGAGGATTTGGGAATTTTATATATTCCTTCGTGTTCATCACTTCCGCTACTACTTATTTCTGGCAATTTTCTCTTTTCTCGACCTTAAAAATTACGAAGACTTATGAAATAATGATGTAAGTGATAATCAGGGCTCGAAACTTAATGCATTAAAAATTTGTTTGTTGTTGATAATTTATTAATAATAAATTATAAACATAAAATATGCGCTATGACACAGAAAAAGTTGTGTCCTATGTATTGTGGAATTTTGGTAATTCTACTATAAATACCAAGGGAGTGGTTTTGTCCCGCGCAAAACAGTTTTTCGCTATATTGTATGCTTGTAAGACGAAGACAACGCATGCGGGTATAGCGTCCTCTTAATATATCATAGTTGCGGCAGGCGGCGGTCACAATACATAGTGTATATATTATATAAGTAAAAGACTTTGTACTTATTTATTTTACTTTGTAACTATTTATAATTCTAAAACAAGATATGTACTTACCACCAAAAAACTTTCTTATGTTATATATAAACGTTATATATTATATTCGTTACTTACGCGAATACAGAACGGCACGTACTGCTGTCTGCTGCACTTGATTGTTGACACTATCGCTGTTGATATTAATGTATAAAGCACATAACGATTAGCGTTTAACTCATAATTCAATTAATCTTTAGATAGACTAATCGATAAAATATAAAACGATTACACGTGTAGATATCACTCGGTCCCACTAAACTATTTTTAGACTTCATGTACTTATATCATATTTAATATTTCAATTTTAACGTAAAACTTACACGTGTGATATAAGAAATACAATTTAGTTTGTAGTTCAGGGGGGGCACTTGCCCACCCCTGCCCCATACTCGCTACGCCCATGAAAATTAATATTTGACAACTGTAAAAAAAAAAAAAATGCTATTAATAAATTTTAAATAATTATATGTAATGAATTTTAAATATTTTTTTTTAAGGCATACCGTGCGTTTATTTTGCATATTTATCAGGCAGGCCAGAATTAAAACGTCATTATAATTATTGCTGTCCGGGATATAAAGTTGAACAACTTCATCAACATTAATGATTATGGTATGCATGAATGAATGAATTCTATTTATTTTTAAATTCATATTTTACATTATTTATTTTAATTATTTTAGTGATGTTAGAATAGTCAATAAATATTTACCTTGTGAGTTCATATGACAAATCAGTTGTATGATTCAGCCACCAAGTATCCAGGTCATTAACAAATTGGCAAAACAATTTGTCAAGTGATAATATATTATTGTTACATATGAATTTTAAGAAATTCATAATTTTTCTATTATTATTATCCATTATGCCATGACTAAGATATTTAATTTGATGTATAAATTTAAGAATAACATGTTATTTCATTAATTTTTTTTTTGTTTGTATGCAGCTTTCAGAAGATTTTTTTCACCAATTTGGATACTGTAAATAGAAATATTAGGATTAGTTATTAGTTATTAGTTATTAGTTATTATTAGTTATATTCATAAGTTATGTTCACTGTTTTACTTACTCATCTATAATTTGTTGTTTGTAATTGTAAATAATTGTTTCTGATATGAAATTGTCTAAATATTGTATTGTTGTGATATAATGGATATTAGTTATGTTGAATTGGGTAGGAGGCGGAATCTTTTTTATTTTATTGAAAAATTTTTGAGGCATTGTATATTTAATATTGTATGGTTTTTGTATATAATTTATTTGTTTTGAAGATATTAAGAATTTTGAATAATTTTTTACTGTTTGACTCTTGAATATATCTATTGTTTTTTTTTTTATAGTTCCTAATTTTTGTCTGCCTAATTTTCTACTAAAATTTAAATTAACAAAATTAGATGCCAAGTTATTTATATTTTCTTGTACAATATCTTCTTCAAGTTTTTTTATTTTTATATGTTGTATGATCTTGTTCACATCTGTATATCTTGAAAGCACCTGTATATGATTATTGTAGTTTAAAGTTAAAAAATATATTTTTTTAATTAATTATTAACAAAAAAATTGAAGGGGCACCCTGTATATAGGGAATTGTAAATATTTTATAATATAAAAATTGTTACTTACATTGGTTTTTGAATTGACATAGAACTGGATTGCCCCAGACTTTTCAATAATAAAATTATTTAATGTATCAGCATCTTCAGTTCTAGCACCATAACTCTTTACATAATAAAATAAAGTGATGCTGGTAGTTGTGTTTGTTGGATTATTTAGTTCTGCCATTGCAGATGCAACAGTCATTACAAGATCCTTTTCAAATAAAATGTATTTTATATAAATAAATGAATATTAAAATATAATCCTAGACAGAATAATAATAATAATATAATGCATTGATGACCTCCGATAGTCTTACTCTTTTTTTAATATTATATTTAGAAGTAATATGATAATTATGTATATGGAGTACCAAACCATTTTCATAAATAAATTTTTTTTTGCAAAATGGACATGGAATTTTCAGAAAAAATAAATTCGGTAAATTGTCCTGATAATCTGCATACTCAGTTTTTGATTTGTCAATAACTATAAAAATAAAAAATATATAAGTTATATATGATAAGTTGCAAACGGATTACTCAAATTAAATACTGTAAACGTTAAATTTTTTTTTTTCAATATTTTTATAAATTGGCTATTTTGAATTTTTTCAAAAAATTTCAAATCAAATTTCAAAATTTTTAATTTCTGTTTAAAAAATAAAAATTTTTATTGGTATTTATAGATAAAAAAAACTAAAAATATTGAAAACTGACAATGTCCATAAAAAGCTCCGCATTGCGTTACAAGTGAACAAATTATTGTATACTCGGCATCTTTAAAACTGAAAAGGAGTCGACAGGCTGCCACGGTACGCTGTATTTTCCAGGCGTTGTTCCAATCAGATCCGATTTATCAGGATGTAGCTACTTACGTGGCCGCATGGATACGAAATCCTGACACATTGATTGGTGTATGTTTGACCATTTTGATTGGTTTTATTGAATATAATATAATGTTTCTTTTAGGTTCTAGATTCTACCTTGAGAGTAAATAACAAATCAAATAGATTCACAGAAAATGATTTCCAACCCTACCACATAAATAGATGCTGGTGAAAGGTAGACTCGAACTCTGATGTATTCCAGCCTTCAGTTGCCACTTTAATCGATATTGATAACGTATTTGAAACCTATGACTTCTCCATAAACCCAATGTCCAAACCTAAACTGTAGACACGTTCTATCGGTGAATATAGTATTTCGACATGGACAACTGAGAGGTCAGAAGAACATTCTAAACGTAGGCCCGAAATCGAGAGTAATGAATCTCAGCCGGCAAAATATTATGCAAACCAGCCATCTTGTTCACCATGTCGGCCATCAATAGAGTTTGTAAGTTTGAACAATAAATTATAATTTTTTGCATCTTACATACATATACACTCATCCGGCAAGCGACAGGAAAAAATACTACCCACGAATAATAAATATATTAACACATAGGCGACGGAAGATGACATCGCAACAGAAAATGCCATGCATTTAGAGCCATCTTGTTCGATCAACCGTCAACAATACGTATACCCACCTATGCAAGATACGGGAAAGACAGAACTATCCGATCAGGGAACAAAGCAACAGGACTGCGCATCATGTAGGCCATCCCCAGATAACCTAACACAAGAACACATAAATCCACAGCCATCTTGTTCAACTACTCAAGAAGATAATGAAAATTGGGTTTGTTAAGCGATATTTAACATTGTTTATGTCAACTTATAATAATACTTTGCAGCCAGAAGTTGGAGATAAGGTACTGGTAAGGTCAAAGGGTCAACCCTACCTTGCTGGTATAGTACATAGTGTCATACAAAGTAATGTATGGGTTGAATTTCCACACCTAGGAAAGCACTACATGTATGATAAAACACAAGTGATCCCGTTCAGATCACAATTTGAAGACGGAAAATTCATTCCTTTAATATATGTACCAAAACACAAAAGACAATATGTACGGAATAAAATTCAGGCGTATGAAAAGGCTTTAATGTAACAAAATTTTAAATATATATAGCTAGTAGTTTTTTTACTCAGTCTTTAACAAATAAGTTTTTAGGGATAACATTTGAACTTGTTAGCGATGAGGAGCTGATTACCGCAGCAAGTACTATTTAATGGCATCATGCGGCAACCGTATGATATATCGTAAGTTTGGAAACTTTGTAAACAAAAAACCATCCACCCTACAGCCATGAAAGATACATCCCTAGAACGGGTAGGTAGTCTGCTATCCTGTGAATACGTTTTGAGGGCTAACATTTGAACTTGTTAGCGTTGAGGAGATGATTACCGCAGAGAGACCGCTTAGCTGGCATCATGCGGCAACCGTATGCTAATCTACAACTTTGAAAAATTATTTAAAAATAACCATCCACCCTACAGCCATGAAAGATACATCCCTAGAACGGGTAGGTAGTCTGCTATCCTGTGAATACGTTTTGAAGGATAACATTTGAACTTGTTAGCGATGAGGAGCTTATTACCGCAGGAAGTACTATTTAATGGCATCATGCGGCAACCGTATGATATATCATAAGTTTGGAAACTTTGTAAACAAAAAATCGTCGTCCCTACAGCCATGAAAGATTCATCCCTGGAAAGGGTAGGTAGTATGCTATCCTGTGAATACGTTTTGAGGGATAACATTTGAACTTGTTAGCAATGAGGAGCTTATTACCGCAGCAAGTACTATTTAATGGCATCATGCGGCATCCGTATAGTATATTACAACTGGATAAATCTTACAAAATAACCGTCTTTCGTACAGCTACAAAAGTTACATCCCTGGAAAGGGTAGGTAGTCTGTTGTGTGGTTTACTATACAGAAAGTTAACACTTGCAAAAAATTACGTCAGAAAACGCATTACCGCAGAGAGTCCGAATGTATAGCATCATGCGGCAACCGTGTGCTACTCTACAACTTTGAAAAATTATATTAAAATAACCATCCACCCTACAGCTATAAAAAATACGTCCTTGGAAAGAGGAGGTAGTCTTCTATTCTGTGAATGTACTTAGGAGGTTAACAATCATTATGGATGGTGACAGGAAGCGCATTACCGCAGCAAGTACGAATAAACGTTCTTTTGGCAATTGAATACAATGGTAAAACTGGTAAAAACGTTACTGGGTAAAATGGTTTTTGGTGGTAAAGGTAATTGGTTAAACTGGTAGCAACCCAGAAGATATTACTCACAATCGTTGAATGATAACAAATTGTTTCTTCGATGTCCTTGGCAGGGCAAATTTGCTAAATAAAGCTGTGTACCACTTTTTGCCGCGTCCACAATAGCCTTGCTCCTTGTCGAGACCATAGTACACGGATTGCAAATGAGACAATGCGAAACAAAACAAAACAACAAACAGACAATAACAACGAATGTTGAAACAATACTCAATAAAAAGGATTGACATTTATGACCCTTTCATATCATAGAAGTAAAACAGCTGTTATCATGCGGCAAAGACTAAATACGAAATTACATTTGTTCATTATCAGCTTTTAATTGACACAATAATTTTGTATATGTCAAATAAATACAAATTAAGCACGTCATGCAGAATATCAATAATATCATTAATTGACAACTTTACTCTGATGTGTTTATGTATATTGGATAACTGTGGACAAATAATTGGTAAATCGGCGTAGGTAGTCTGCTATCATGTGAATACGTTTTGAGGGATAACATTTGAACTTGTTAGCGATGAGGAGCTGATTACCGCAGCAAGTACTATTAAATGGCATCATGCGGCAACCATATGATATATCTTTGAAATAGCTGTCAACATTTTCCAATACAAAACAATATAATAAATTATGCAAAAACGTTGATGCGGCCGATGGGGGGCATGGCTCACTACCGCCCATCAATGGCTACGCCACTGATTAAGAACAGTGGCGTATTTACGGGGAGGATATGGGTGATAGATCCCCCCCCCCTTTTTTTTTTTAGTCTGTTCCCATAAACCTTAATATACCTACTAGTATGCAAACCGCAACTGTAATTACCTGTAATCAGTAATCACAAATCACAACTAACGATGTATGAAATCTGATATTATTATAATTAATGAGGAGTGAACATAGGCAACATTATACACAATCTCTTATCTCAGTGGAACAAAATATGATAACGTTTGTCCCTGATTTGTATCCACAGTGTCATGTATTCTATTATTAGATCATAAACAAATGTACGATATTTTGATAATATGATCTAATATACCTGGTAGGTAATATTCTATTACACAGTAATTGGTTATGATAATCATTAATCTATGCATACTATTCGGTGTTCTGTTTATACTTCATTGCTCAAATGATAATAAATTGAGTATTAAAACAACTATTTAAGAAATATTATATTAATTCGTGATTGAAAGTGATATTTTATGGTCAAATTTACTTTTATTTATATACTGTATTTTATTTTTCAATATAATTTACCTACTTTTTTCAATGACATCAAAAAAGAATACCTTGTTATCATTTTTCACAAACAATAAAAAAATTCGAAGAGAAAATGAAAATAACGAGACTGAAGTAAGTGCTAATTTTTGTGAAATTTGAAATGTAAATTCAAGTTTTTGTGATATTTAGGTGAACTCACCAGTAAGAAAAATTACAGAAGTAAACAAGTCTGCATGTACCACAAATTCTTTAGAAAGTTTTAGTGAGGCATCGAATTCACGATTACAGCAAGTAATTAATTATTTCATTGAATATATAAAAAGTTAATTGTTCAAATTTCAAATTTGTTTACTTTGTTAAAAAAAAACTAAATTAGTTATGCTTATATAGGTTTATATGTTTTTATGATCAGTGGTCACAGCTTATAAATTTATAACTCACTTAAATAGATCTCTTAAGGCATTATTTAGGAATTATATTATTTAGGTATATTATATATTATTATATATTTATTAGCTTCAAATAGCATGTTTTACTTGACATATGGAAACAAATACAATTTAATAATTTGGCTTAAAAATTGTTTAATATATTCTAGTTATTGTTGTGTTCTTAATAAGAAGTATTGTAGTGTATGGTATTGTGCATAATAAATGGTTATATTATTTGTATATTATTATAAAGAATTTAAATTTTTAAATTTTAGAAATCAAACCCCATCGCTTTAAATGATTTGCGAAGAAAACTAACAAAAAACCGTGAAAAAGTGACCAAGTTTGGCGTCTATTCAGGGTCGGACTGGCCCGGACAGCAGGTCCTCGATCGCGGACTGGGCCCCCAGCTAATTTAGGCCCCTAAACTTCATGTTCATATTTTAAATTTAAATAAGATTAAAATTTATTTAGTAACTGTATTTAAACATGTCTTAATATTTTAAAGGGCTCCTTACTGATTTTAGATCTATGAAATAAAATGAATATTATCAACGTTATCTAACAACTGAATCGTAATAATAACATTATAAATTATAATAATTGCTTATGGGGTCCTTCTGCCTTCGACCGCACGGCGTACACACACACACACACACACCAATTAATGCAGATATAATAGCTGATGTATAATATAATTCGACTGCGGGCGACTATCGTTATTCCCGCAGGCCGCAGCTATCTAAAAATAAATTTTACAAAATTGAATTGAATTTCTGTGCATAAGAAACACCGATAAGAAACAGCACACAAAAGAAATGTCGATAGCGAGACTATTATACATTAAGTTTCGTCTATGCGCTCGGACCTCTCACTCGTTCAATATATACCAATATACACCATACGGGACCGCTACGCACGCCGATGTTAACTCGTTATTGACAGTTTGCTACGAGTCACGAGTTGTTCGTATCAACGCACCGGAGCTTAATAAATAATAAAGGTGTACAAAATACTTAATTACGAGTAACTGTTGTAAGTGCATGTAACAAGTATATAAAGTGTATTTAAATTGTTGTTATTTTTATTTACCTTACGGTTTAAAATGAATACCAAACTGAAAAGTGGTGCGGAAAACGTCGCCTAAAAGAACAACAAATGTTACTCAAAGCCGGTTCTGACCCAAAACAAAAAAAAATTATTCTTTTCAAAAGTAATCACAAATGATAATTCAAACGTTTCATCTTCAAATGAAGATAAAGTTACTAATGGTATAATTTCTTCTGAATCAAAGGTAAAATTAATTATTATAATGTAATAAGTATATTATTGACTATTTCTAATTTTCATTAGAAGAAAAAAACCACAGATAGAACTTGTGAACCATATGCTTTAGATCAGAACAACATACAAAACATTTGTACTTCAGCTGAACAGTGTAAACCAGAAACAAGTTATGAAAATGGAGAATCCACTATCCAGGAATCTAGCTCTACTTCTGTTATAGGTAATGTTGCATTTTTTATCATGCCAGATTACAGAAGTTCAGTAGAAGTAAAATTGGCTTTCTTAAAAAATCATCCAATTCAACCACTCTCATCGGATTTGGATGATAAACTTCCTTTTGATCCAAATAAGGTTTATTTTCAAACAACAAATAATAATGATAAAATTAATAGAAAATGGTTGTCTTATTGTTCATATTATAAAAAGATATTTTGTACTACTCTGTATGACTTTTGGTAGTACTCGTGAAAATGTTAGTAATTTAGTAAATGTATTGTTAGTTGATAATTCAAAAAGTATATATGGTACACTTAAGAAGCATGAAATATCTAAAACTCATTGTGCAGCAGCTTATTCTTTATTCAAGCAAATTTAAAAAACGATAATGGTAGTTGTATCAATATTAATGCTAAGAAGTTCATTTAAAAGAAGTAGACGGTTAGTTGTTAAAAGACTTATTGATATTATTACATTTATTGGTAGACAAGGTTTATCATATAGAGGTAAAGATGAAGCTGCTTATAATTTAAAAGATAGATCTGTCAATCACGGTAACTTTTTAAAATTAGTTAATAAAAGATTATGATGTAGTTTTGAATGAGCATATACAAAACAGTATACATTTAAGTAATAAGAGAAAAGAGAAAGAATTATGTAATATTAAAAATGTTAATCAAGTTCATGGTCATGGAAGGGGATCATTGGTTACTTTTTTATCAAAAACTTTTGTAAACAAACTTATCTTAGTCATTGGTCAAATAATACAAAATAAATTAATAAATGATATAAAACAAGCTAAACTGTTTAGTATTATGGTAGATTCTACACAAGATGTTTCTGTTATAGACCAGCTTGCTATCTGTGTTAGATATGTTTTAAATAATGAAGTTCATGAAAAACTTTTAAAGTTGATAATAGTTTATGACTCCAGCGGAAAAGGCTTATATGATTTGATCTCAAGTGAATTTCATAAATTAACTTTAGATATTTCTAAAATTGTAGGTTGCTCATTCGATGGAGCAGCCAATATGAAAGGGACATACAATGGTTTACAATCACATATAAAAAACAAGAATCCATTATGTGTATACACACATTGTGTAAGTCATGTTTTGAATTTAGTTATGGTTGATTCATCAGAATGTTGTGTAAATGCAGAATTTTTATTCGGTTTAGTACAACAATCATCTACAATTTTATTAGATTCCTACAAAAGAATGAAAGTTTGGTCTGAGTTAACAAAAAAAACTCATACAAGTAATGATAAACTTAGGAGATTAAATTTAATTGGTGCTACACGTTGGTGGAGCAAAGATAAAGCGTTAAGCTCTATTATAAAATTTAATGAAACTGACATACAAAATTCAAGATTTTTATTATTTTTAAATTTTTTGCTTGAAATAATTTCAAATCACTACATTTGATTCAAAAACAAAATTCACTGCTCGTACTCTATTACAAAATTGGTCTAAGTTTGATGTGATTATGACTGCAGCAATTTATCTGGACATATTTAGTATTAGCTCACCTATTTCTAAATTTCTTCAATCTCCGTCATTAAACTATCTAACTGCTTTTAATATGATTAACAATTTGCATAAAGAAATTAGATCTAGAAGAGATAATGCTGATAGTATATTCATTAATCTTTATTCTAAAGTGTTATAACATTAATAACATTTTATTACAGAAATAAATAAAGAGTTAGAATTAAATAGTAGTAATTTCACTATAAAAAATGATCCTGCGTCTATCGAATATTACTCCTAGCATTTTTGTTGTATTTTTACTGGTTATTGTGGTGCCATTTAAATGGATTACGATATCTTTTTCTCTTTTTTTTGTAAAGATTGTACATATTGACTTCCCTGGTGAGAAGTTGAAACCTGTTTTGTTTGCCCATGTTTCAATGTTAGTGGTAGTTGTTTGTAATAGGTTTTTAACTGTTTCAATACTATTGCTCCTGCACCAGAAATTAAAGTCTTCTGCATACATATTGCATTTTACAGGTAGTCTGAAATTTTGGCCTATGTCGTTAATTAATATTAAGAAGAGAGTTACTGAGAGAGCCGAACCTTGGGGTACTCCATTTTCTTGCGTAAATTCGTGTGATAGGTAATGGTGAGTGTTGGCTCTTACTTTGAATTTTCGGTTTTATGTGAAGTTAGATATTAAATTTAGAAGTCTGCCCTTGTTGAGGGCTGAATTTAATTTAACTAAAATATTATGTCTCCAGGTGGTATCGTATGCTTTAGCAGTGTCTAAGTTAATTATGCCCATAAATTGCTTGTTTTCAAATGTTTTGGTAATTTCTTCATTTATTTCGTAGAGGCTATCCATAGTGGATCTATATAAGAAGAACCTTCCCACATGTGAAGGATGTGGGACCCCCTCACCATCAAACATATACTAACGGAATGCCAACTCTATCAACAGGAACGAATAAACTTCAACATTACAGAAACACTTGATTCACTACTCGGTCCGGATCCCGCTCAAAACAGGAAAATACTTATTTTTTAAAATCAACTAATTTAATAGACCAAATATAATGTAAATGTAAATATAATTATGTAACAAAAGTATCACAAAAAAAAAACTGTAACTAATGGCCTATAATGCCGGGTTGAAATAAATAGATCAATAAAAAAAAAAAATTATAACTATTTTAGGTATATTCTGAAATTAATTGATGTGAAAGCTAGTGAGAGGGATAGATAATGTCAACTAGGTATTAAAATATTTGTATTGTTAACAGATGAAAGTAAAACCAAATTAATGTTGACATTTAATAAACTACTTTTATTGGGAAAGCAAATATTATTTAAAATTATTGTTGGTATCAAAACAGAAAAAGAACATAAAAAGTTAAACTAACTTCAATAAATTATTCAATTCTTATTACATTTCATAGACAGATAAAATGTTATTGATATTTATAGAAAAAAACGATTCTGAGCGAAGACAGTCCTTCAATTTAACTGATTAACCGTTTATACCATAAAATAACTACTATATAAATTTGATTTAACCTATAATATTGATAAAATGTCGGACACAAAAATAAATTAAATCGTTTTAATCCCAAAACATGAAAGTTAAAAGCTATTATGGCATTATCAGTTATATTTTTTAACCACCATTTTACAGCGTCGCAAAAGAGCACAAATGCGATAACAAGAAATCTGGGCTGAAACAAAACAAATTTATGTTAGTAACATCGATTGACGCGGGAATATAAAAATATAAATTGTGTTAGTTATTATCACGGACTAAGATATACATTAAATTCGCCTTCAACATTATGTGTGATTCGATGCCCCGCACTTGTAATGTGTGCACGCAAGTAGTAGTAATTTGGAGAGTCTGAGACACTTTTTACAGGGAGATGAAAAAAGTTCAAGAAGGAAACTCCGCTTTGCAGTACATTCGATCACCGTATAGCTAAATAATTCAATATGTGTGTTTGGGGAGTCTGAGTCACTTTTTACGGGGAGATGAAAAAAGTTTAACCAGGAATGTATGCCTTACAGTGCAACCAATTTCCCTATAATTTTCTTGAGAAAATTCAAAACGATTTTTAATTTAACAGACAAGATATTATTTAAAAAATTTAGTCAGTTACTATCGAACCGTTGTACAATCAAGTTGTGTTATTTTTTTTTCCAGTAAATAATCTTATTGATTCGATTTTTTCAACCAAATATTTTAAGTTTTATTAAAAACCATGAATTTACAGAAGTTTTCTAACGATTTTCCTTCATTGGTTTATTTAGTAAGAAATAATTCGTATCCAGTACATTCAGATTTTACTACATTTTTATCGAGATTAAAATCGTATAATTGTGTAAAAATAAATATTCGTTATCTGAGGTCGGTTTTAAGTATTCAGGAACTGCATTTGTGAAGAAGATTATACACGTGCTCTTAAGATTTGGAAAAGATTTAATTTAAAGATAAGGATTGTTAGAGGCTTAGTGGTTAAACGTCTATCAGATTTAATACAATTATGAAGTATATACAACATTGCTTCTATACCCAAAGTTGTTTTAAACAAAATAGTCTGGAGGGTACCACATATTACTGTTGACGACGAAGAAAGGTTAAAATTATTGAAACTTGTTAAAAAGGAAAAAGTTTGTTTATTCCTTTTAGATCTTTTGAAACTTTTGAATATCCCGAATTCGGGACCGCTAAAAGGTCACTAAAAGGGAATTTGAAAACTGCTTCAAAATTAGAAAAACCACGATTTATCATCATTGGTTTACAAAAAGGACGTTAAAATTTGTTTGGAAAAGATTGTAGTATATTTGATCATTGTAATCTAACAAACGTTAAAGTATTGCTAAACTCAATAGCTTATCCATATGATAATTTGAATTTAGATTTTACAAAAAACAATTTCACCCTATTATATGCTATGTATATGTTACCGGCAAAGTGTTGAATATAGGCATTCTATAAATTTCCTAGGCATTCTATATAATTCCTTGAAATATTTGGCAATGTATTAAATTTGAATGTTATTTTATACTATGCCTAGGAAATCTATAGATTTACCAGGATTTTTATAGAATGCCAATACTATGTTAGGTAATGTGTTAAATCAAAATATGTTTATTATTAGTAAGTAGTAGTAGTATTAGTAAGAGTGTAGGACTAAGGACCAATTTTATAAAAATATAAATTTCAAATGAAAATAAATAATAATGATAAAGATATTTTAATTTTATGAAGAACTATAATCAATATTAATATTAGCCTTTAATATTGTTCAGCGTGTTACGAACTTTGATTATATGAATTATAAATTATAAATAGTACAAAACAACAAAACCAAAATAATTATCCAATTCTATAAATAATTCAATAGCACAAGAAATAATCGATGCCCCAAATAGTCCCTCCAAATTATGTCGTATTTCATGTGAAAATATATGATATAGATTAACTAATTGTGTAATAGGTATATAATTAGTGTTGGCCAACGATATCGATAATTCGATACGATATCGATATCGTGGGTATTTTTCAATGATTTCGATATCGATATCTAAAATAATTATCGAAAATATCGCAATATCGGTGTGATTAAACACTAAACTGAGTAAACAGTATAAAATTAAATTTGAAAAAAATATCTGTCAGATATAATAAAGATAAAAACGTAGATTATGATACGAGGCTGAAAATGAGCTGAAAGAATTAATTACTGATCCAGAAATAGAAAATGAAGAAGAATTAATCTCTGAATCAATATTAGAAAATGAAGAACATTTTGAAACACACTCTCCTCCTCGTAAGAAATTACGATCATTAATGATAGATAGCGATGATGATGACGAAGACGATTATTCGGTAACTCAAAGTCCTACGATGAAACAACTTGAAGAGTATAAAAATTTGAAAATCAAAGTTCCCTACGATCAAGATCCTTTAAATTGGTGGAAAGAAAACGAATCTAAATACTCAGCTGTATCATTACTAGCCAAAAAATACTTAAGTATAGTGGCCACTAGTGTTCCCTGTGAACGGTTATTTAGCGAAGCTGGAACAATCATTTCCAAGAAAAGAAATAGATTATCTCCTGAACGACTCAATCAACTGTTATTTTTGAATTCATATTTCAAATCGAACCCAAGTTCTGAAACATTGATGGAAAAACTGCTCGAAGAAGAAATTTTTTGATTAAATACATTGGATACTTTTCAGTTTATACAAAATAAATTATAATTGTTAATTAATAATTAATTTACACTCATAATATAATATTAAAACAATATGTATTCTATACTTTTAATATACTTTCAATACACTCATAATATAATATGCATTCTATACTTTTAATGTTTTAAATTTTTAATATGCTTCGATATCGATATCGGGGGAAACAATACGATATCGATATTGAAAATTATATCGTTGGCCAACACTATATATAATATATTAAATTATTTTTTTTTTATTGAAGTTAAAAAACATCAACAATATGTTATTTGTTATTAGTTGGTTATTAGTTTTTTGTTAGATTAAATAGTGATTGGTTAAAATTACAATATTTATATGCTGTTAATTATATATGATTACTATTTAAATTTATATTACAATTTTCTTTAACAGTTGGTTTAAATTTTGGTGTATAAATCGGATTTTTTGAGGAAGGCTAGCATGTTCGATGTGTTTTTGCTATTTGGTCCTAGAGCTTCATACAAGTTGTGTGGGATGTTGTATTTTTTTAAATCTTCGGAGTATTGATAACACTGATATAATATGTTTCACTGTTAGTGTAACCCCACAGACTGTACACTGAGTGGGTTCTTCTTTGGCTGTGAGGTATTTGTGAGTCAGCCTTGTGTAACCTATTCGGAAACGATTTATAATTATTTTTTCTCTTCTGCTGAGATTTGGATTTTGCCAGTTTTGAATTGTATATTTTATTTTGTTGAGTTTGGTCCGTTGTTTTGACCAGTGCCTTTGCCATTTTATTAGTGATTTGTTTTTAATTTGGGTCTTAATGTCATCATATGTTACTATGTCCAGAAATTGTATATTAAGTTTGTTTGGTTGTGCCGCTTCCTTTGCTGCTTGGTCCGCCGTCTCGTTCCCCTTATATTTGGGTGACCTGGCACCCAAATGAAAGTTATATTTATTCCCTTAAACTTTAGTTCGTTGGTTTTTCCTTGAATGTTCTTTGCAATGTCTGTTGGGTTTGTAGTATTTTCTAAGCTTCGTAGTGTGCTTAATGAATCAGTGAGTATCAGATTATTTGTTAACATTTTATCTTGTTTTTGTATGTACTCAATTGTTTTGAGGACGGCTATTGCCTCAGCAGAAAAGATAGAACATTCATTTGGTAATCTATATTTGATTGTTGTATCGGGGTGTACAATTGCAATACCAACTCCTTTTTCGGTTTTTGAAGCATCTGTGAAGAACATGTTGCAATTTCGGTGAATATCTAGCACTTTTCTCAGATGTTCTTGGTATGTTATTGGGTTCGTATTTTCTTTTTTATTTTGAGCTAGCTCCATATTTATCTCCAATTTGAAAGACCATTGTGGGAAGCTGTAAGGGTTTACTTTGAGAATAGAGCCCAGCTGGATTTTTTCTTCATTGGCAATTTTAATGGTTTCCATTATGTGTTTGTTGGCTGGATTGTCTGCATTTCTAGTGATGCTGGCTGCGTAGAGAAGTGTCTTCTCTGCTCTTCTTAGCTCTGGAGGGGCTTCTTGCGCTATGTTTCTTATGCTTTCTATAGGGCTCGATTTGAAAGCTCCTTATAGTCTTATGCTGGAGTTTAATACGCTGTCTATTATTTTAAGATGTAAGTGATTAGTTGATTGGTATAAAATTGCTCCGTAGTCTAACTTTGCTCTGATAAATTGTCCATGTATGCGGATTAGTGTATGTTCGTCTCCCCCCCATTGGGTGTGACTTAACATTGTAGGTGTAGGAACGGTTTTGAAATGAATATACACTTTTAATCTATACAACACGTTTATTCAACGGCGACACGTTTACGCATATACTATAATATGGTTATCACAGACAAATAGTGTAGTACGTGTGACGACGACCACGGTCCGGCAAAAGCTGCTCTCGTCGCCACCGCCGCTGGCCGGGCCGGCGGCCGTGCCGCAGGCGATGGCCAGACCGGTTGTCGGTCGCAATCTCGCGGACGTCGATAGAGATGCCGTGGTCGTTGTGATAACGACCGCGACAAAATTTTTATTAAATTCAGTCTTTGGTTAATATCTGTTTTTAAGTATTTTAAGTTTGGATAAAGTTCATTTTTGTATCGAATTTTAGGCCGAGAATTTTTACTGTGTTGTTTGGTATGTTTTTTCCATCCATTTGAACATTTATATGTTTTTGGCCTCTTTTTCTAGAGAATATAATGCATTGGGATTTTGAATTGGAGAATTTGAAACCTGACATATTTGCCCATTGAGTTAGTTTGTTGGCTGTTTCTTCGAGAAATCTTTGTACAGTTGTTAGGTTGTGGCTCCTGCACCTAAAGAGATTTTTTTATTGTATTTATGTGTACTTAAATGCTGTTAAATGTGTTATGATTCAATTCAATAAAATATGCGACGGAATGAGGCTTATGTTTAAATTTCTACCATATTATTTGAATAAGGTTACTTTTAGTTAATTTAGCTCCCCAGAAATTTTAATGGATTTCCGTCTATGTTCCCCTGGTATCCCAAGATCCGACTCTGAAAGTATCGGTAGATACTTGAATACCAGTATCATTAGTAGTATCTTTTACAAGACTGGCGATTGGCACTCGTTATGTTACTGTTGCTATCTGTAAACATAAATTATATTGCAAATTCTTTAACGCCCTGCAGTTGTATACTTGTATAGTTTGTAATTGAATTCACTGAGTTTATTGCCGTCTACTATGGTATAATCTTCGTCGGTAGTGTCCGATTCCGATTTCAAAGTAACTATAGATATTGCTCCGAGGCTCTCGGCTCGGGTCTAGGACATTTCGTCGCGACCGTTTCGCCCAGGTTCCATTATGTGAATAGTATGCAAACGTTGTCCATTTTGTGATGCAACATATACATTTATTTAATATACAATTTAAAACAAATTATGCACTGACTACTTATGATTCATCGTGTCCATCGTGATATAAATATATAAAATTAGCAAGAATTCGGATACAGGATTTATTACCCTACCGGGTGTATATAGTATGTCTATATGTCCTGTCGCGGCTGTCGGTATCATCAAAGGATCTTAAAGGTACCTTAATTTTTATAAATAGATCAGTTCGATATATTTTATTTTATTTAATGAAATAATTTCAACCTCTAAAGCCTATTGTGTTAGATCACTTGTATTCAAGCTGTGGACTTACACGCATCTGCTGTCTTAAGCCAACGTTTCCATATAAACAAGGCAATTTTATTTTAATTTACGTTTCGAAAATGGACGATATTGTTACTAATAGGTCGAAAGACGTTTATGCCCATGAAGGATTTCAATATATATTTGATAGGATAGCGCAGATAAAATCACAAAATATTATAGATGTCGCAGAAGGGATATTAATTGTAAAGGGTGAAGCCCCGTTAATAACCGACATGTTTTAGTTAAAGGAACCCACGGTGGTCATGGCGAATCTCCTGTGGATGTAGAGGTAAGTTAAATCTTAAATTATAATAAATATTAAAAGGATAGATGTTTTATTTTATAGGTAAATTGTAATATTGATTAATCAACAGTAAATATGCATTTTCATTAAATAATTAAATACTACATTTTTAATTTTTTTTACACGTATTGCAAATAAAAAAATTGTAAAAGTTTTGTTTTGAAATGATTTAAAAAATTTATATTTTCTATAGCATAAATGTTTTAAGAGGTTAAGATTGTTCGGACCCGGACATTTCGCCTTCGACCGATTCGCCGCCACTGTTTCGCCACCACCGATTCGCCGCCACTGTCTCGCCGCCATACCAAATTTCCGACCCACCTTCCCAATTTTTAAAACATATTCATAGTTTGTTTATTATAATTTATAGCAGTTGTATTGAATTTTTTAATCATATTAGATAATTTATGTATTGTGTACCTAAATCAAGCTTTATAAACGAATAGTGATGAGTCGTAAATTAGTGAAGATAACCTATCTATAATAATTTATTTCGTTGATTATACTGCAGTGGTTCTCAACCTGGGGGGCGCACCCCCCTAGGGAGGCGTGACAAAATTTCAGGGGGGGCGTGAAAATGTTGAAAAAAAAACACGAAAAATGAAAACGTTGCCGTTTTCTACGCCGTGCCTTGCAGGTGTGTTTTGTCGCAGATGAAAAATGTATTTTTTTTATAGCATATTTAGCAGACTTTTTTGGATTCCTAAATGTTCTAAATTTAAAACTTCAAGGACATACAAATATTCTGAAGTCGTACGATACAATTCAAGCTTTTTTAGAAAAAATATCATTGTGGCAACGCCGTCTTTGTGCGACCAAACCTAATTTCTCATATTTTCCACGGCTTAATGAACTTCTTGATGATACCGAAAATCACATATTAAATATCGAGAATGAGTTTGATAGTTGGTCTTTTAAAGATACCAGATGTGCTGAAATCAATTCCTTAAACTCATTCTCGATTTCTCATTCTCGAAGTATTTTCCTGATATTTCTACAGAGAACTGGCAATTTAAATTAGTATTAGATCCATTCAAAATTGATGTGGACATACTTCCAGATTATCTTCAAGAGCAAACCATCGACCTTAAGAATGATTCACAAGCAAAAGAAGACTTTAAAAATAAGACTGTTGAAGATTTTTGGCTGTGTTATCTCTCTATTTATCCGGAAGTTGCCAATGAAGCTGCGAAGTTATTGGTTCAGTTTTCTTCCACCTACCTCTGGCTTTTCGGCGCTTGCTTATATAAAATCGAAATATCGAGCACGATTGGACGTGGAGAGTGATTTGAGATGCGTATTATCACAGATGTCGCCAAACATAAAAAAATTGATTAAAAATAAACCCTCTCATTAATTGTATATTTAATAATAGTTAAAATTAATTTTAAATTATAATAATATTTTTTTTTTGTGCAAATAAATTCATTTAATATTAAAAAAACGTCATTGAAGTTGTATTCATATTAATCCAATTACCAACATTAAAGTATAGTTGACATATAAATGTTATACATATATCAATATTATAATAGTGAGGGGGAGGCGTGAACATATAAAATAGTTTGAAAGGGGGCGTGGACCTCAAAAGGTTGAGAACCCATGGATTATAGTAAGTCGAATAGTGTGTTGGAGGACCTATATATTCGGACGTCTAGTGGTCGCGATAAAATATTACGTGTATTCACAAGTCATACACTCATACAACTAAGCGCAAATGATTCTAGTATTCTACTATTATATAGGTACCTATACTATTCTACACACATATACAAAATCCTAAAATATAGGTAATATAATAGAGTATATAAGATTCTGAGGTTAGGTTACGTTAGGTTAATATAATATCTATCATATTAATACCTTATTATTTATTAAGTAGTTATTTGCTCAATAACTTATGGTTTAAAGGTATAAAATATATAATTTATATGTTATATATTTATGTATTATGTCTTAAGCTGTTGTATAGGGCTCAGCCCGTTAATAAATAAATATAAATATAAATATTTAATTAGTTAGGTAGGTAGTCGCGCCGCGTACACCGTTCACTACACAAGTGTTCTGTACATCGCTCCGTATAAATCCGCGTTACTTTAACCAAAATGAAATAAAAAATTTTCATTTTCCACCATTGAATGCGTAATGAAAATCTCTACATTAAACTGTTTTTAAACACATCGAAAATGTAAACTTTGTCGATAATTTAAAAAAATTAAGAATTTATAATTATAAAATTACCAATTATCTACTCACACGACTATCGTGTGGCTATCGGACAGCCGGCGGTCATTAGTCTACACCGTTATCGCGTCGCAGTGTCACTAACTATCTATACATACAATGGCTCCGAAACCACCTATCAACAAATACAAACCAAGTAAATCAAGTCAATCAATACCCAGTCTATCTACATCTCAAAATAGCCCCACAAAAGTCGTATACAGAGTGCATCAAGTGACGTATTTAATTCATCAGTTAAAATGGATGAATCCAAAGTAACATTACCCACGGGATCTACACGAAACCTCTCATCTACCAATAAACCAGAACCTAAAAAAAATAAATCTATTTTTATAACAGCTAACTGATATTCGCCGCTCGCTACAGAGAATGAAAATAACGAAAATACTTCACACTATTCCCAAGGAAACGGACCAGAAATCACTGATGTAATAAAATCAAACTCCCACCACCAGTATTTGTCCGAGGTGTATTAGATTTTGTCGAACTTCGCAACCAATTAATTAAGTTAATTGGTTCAGAAAATTTCTCCTTCAAATTGTCAACAAACGATCTAAAAATACAAACTACCGAACCAGAGTCATACCGTAAATTAATACACTATCTGAAAGATAAAAATGCGCAATATCACACATACCAACCCCAAGAGAATAAAGCCTTCCGAATAGTTATCCGTAACCTACATCCATCGACACCGACTGACGAAATAGGAATAGCTATTGAAGAAATAGGCTTTTCGGTCCGACAAGTAACTAACGTACTCAAGAAAATAACAAACTTCCAATGTTTTTTGTTGATCTAAAACCAGCCCCAATCAATAACGATATATTTAATGTAACATCCCTACTCCATACCAAAGTAAAAATAGAGGAGCCACATAAACGAAGAGATATCAAAATTGTCAGGACTACGGCCACTCAAAAAAATACTGTTCATACCAGTTAGATGTGTCCGCTGCGGTGAAATCATCCGACCAGCAACTGTACCAAATCATACGAGACTCTTGCCAAATGTACCCTGTGCCAATGTGACCACCCAGCAAACTACAAAGGATGCCAAGTGTATAAGCAGCTCCAACGTTCCCGCAAACCAACCACAAATAATCTCAAACCAAACTTCACCAGCTCAAACTCAACTGTCATAAGGAATGTAAGTATAAATAATAATGAATGTAAAACTACCCAACAGCAACCAACACAATCAAACCCTTCTCCGTACCAAACTCGCTCTTATGCTCAGGTCACATCTGACCAAAATCCTAATGCGTCTAATAATAATGAAAACGCGACTCTCTCAAACTTCATAAATGAATTCAAAGCACTGTTTTAATTGTGCATAAAAAACTGTTGATCATTAATATTACAAAATGGCTCATCACTAAAATGTTTAAAGCAATTTTAAAACGAAATAAAGCATAAATTAATAAAATGTACATCAACAAACTAAACGTATAAAACCTATACAAATAAAAATAATATTTTAATTTGGTTAATTTATTAAATTATTAAATAAGATAATCTAATATTTCTAAAATTCTAAAAATAAATTATATACAAAAATTCAAAATTCTTTCCAGAAGTTTTATTGTATTAAATGTGCTTAGTATATTTACTTATTATTTTAAGAGTATTAACCACAAGACTAATTTATTTTTGTTTTAATTTTTTTGAATGTATTAATATATATTATCTAATAAGTGTATTTTACTAATAACTAATACATTTTTTGTGCCAGAACTCTATTATATAGGTTCCATGTTGGGATGGGGAAAACTGGTAACCTCCTCACACCCTCTCGTCTTAAAATACCAATATAAAACGTTTTTAACCAATCCAAAATTGGCTGTAATGCCGGGTATAATGTATCCAGTTCTTCACTTAGTTGCTCAAACCGAGTAGCTATATCTTCGGGAGGAACGAAGGCTAAAGCTGTAATCATCCGTGCACATAGATTGAAATCTGCATTATTTCTATAATCTCTAAAAAAATAATATAGTGTTAGGTATTAAAATATTTAATTGATATTATAATATATAATTTAACTTACGCCATCAATACTGCAGCTCCAATTTGTTTCTTCAAGTTTTTTAGCAAATGGAAAAAACAACCCCGTATTTCTAATGCCGGGAAGTCTGTCCGAAAAGCATTGTGGATCGCAACTTCAAAATCCACAGATATACTTGTGGCATTAATGGCAGGCACTAAACGTTTTAGTTCCACTAGAAGTGTACTGTAGGTTGCCTGTTCTTTATTGGGCAGCAGTGCATAAAGACAGGGATGAACTCCACCATTCCGACATCCTAGTATCACAGATACTTGGGAGAAAAGGTTTGGACTAATACTGAATGTCCCATCAACAAACCAACCACTCATCAGATGTTGTGAGTATCTATAAGAAATATTTAAACATTTATTTATAAATTGATTTTTATTTACGTATTAATTATAGAATAGAATCTCACTTCCAAACCTCTCTGGCGACCAAATACTGAGATCCTGTTGAGTCCAGGCCCAGTGTCGCACGTACATGAAGATGGCCCCCCGACTTTGTTCAAACATTTTCAAAATTATTGTAAACAATTGTAAATTAATTGTAAATAATTGTAAATTACATTTGCGAATTTGTAAATCAGCAGATAACCTATAAATCTAAAAACAGAAGTCGGGAGGCCAAGTTCACGTAGCCCCCCCCCCCCCCCGACTTTGGCCGATCGCCTCCGGACAAAATGCAAACAATTGTAAATTACATTTGCGAATTTGTAAATCAGCAGACAACTTATAAATCAAAAAACAAAAGTCGGGGGGCCAAGTTCACGTAGCCCCCCGACTTTGGCCGATCGCCTCCGGACAAATTGTAAATTAACTGTAAATAATTGTAAATTACATTTGTGAATTTGTAAATCAGCAGATAACTTATAAATCAAAAAACAAATGTCGGGGGGCCAAGTTCACGTAGCCCCCCGACTTTGGCCGATCGAGTCCAGCAATCCGACCAACTACATACGTTGGCTGATTTTGAGTTATTAGACCCTTCAGAAGTATTGTGATATTATTTTAAGTATTAGGTAGTGTTTAAGTTATTATAATTTCCTGTTTAATTATACCCTTTCATTCCTAATAGTTTTTAGAGAATTTCTAAAATCTACTTCCTTTCAAAACTTGTTTGGGTGTTAATGAATTGTATTACAAATGTTACATAGTATTATTGTATGATATTTGTTAAGCTTCGAATGTAGTACAAGTGAGTATTACCTAACGTTTATCATAAATTAAGAATAATTGTGATATTTGTTGCTACATTACCGGCTGAGATCACCTTCAATTGAAATCTATGCTGAGATGATCTATATTAATATACAATTAGCTGGCTTAAAAACATAGTTTATTTCTTTTCATTATAACAAATTATTTAAAAATATAAAATTATGATTGGTTAAAAAGTACAAACTCGTATCTTTAATTAAAAAATAAAATATAACTGTATTCAATAAAATAAAATATAGCTCAATAAAAGTATTACTTTTTGGTATAAACCAATAAATGTGGATTCACTTTTATTTGTTCTGGTCTGTCCTGGAAACGGTGGCGGCGAAATGTCCTAGACCCAAGATTGTTTACTAAAAAAATCTTCAATTAATCAAATCTATATTTTAATTAGATGGCTTCAACAATCAGCAAGATAAAAAGAAGAGGTGGACGTTCAGGAGCTGGAACAGATGAGATTTATCATTCAAAATGGTTTGCGTTTGAGGAAATGAAGTTCTTGAATGATAAATTTAAACCTCGGATTACCATAGATACTATTGATGTGAGTAATTTTTTTTATTTATACTTGATTGGTCCTTGTTTGTAAGGAATAAAAAGATTAATAATTTTGATATTTATACATTATATTTTAAATACCTTCATAAAATCCTGAATAACTGTATTAAAATATGTATTTATAACTACTCCTGAGCAAGGTTTAAATATAAAAAAAATAATACTGTTTACCATTATAAGAAATTCAAACGTTATGAGCAATTTAGTGTTTAAATTTGCTCGGGTTCTAACTTCTAAGTACTTAAAAATATGTATAGGTTTTATTGAATACATAACATTAGCATCTTGATTATATTTATATTCATTTGGATATACGTTTTTTAAACAGCAAACAATTATTAACCTTTTTCTTGGTACGAAGAATAATAGACCCGGATTACTAGGGATCTTATTGTTGATTGAAACACGTTTTTTTTGTAGTCGGCAAGATAACGATTACGAAGAAAAATCCCGAATTACGTCTTCTTTTATAACATGTCTAAATAATACGGAGTCGGTAAATTGCGCCCCCCAAAAAAGGTCCTAGTACGTAAATTTACTACGTAAATTACGGCCCAAGTACTTTTTAAACGTACGTAAATTGCGGCCCGGGTATATTTGAAATGTACGTAAATTGCGGCCTGGGATATTCCGATTTCCGGTCGGCTGTACATTTTTTAACCATCATACACATTTTTACGGACACATTATTACTAATTGCTAATAATATATTTTTTAAGTAAAAACAAAAAACAGCAAAACCAATATTTTTAATCATACCAATATTGATACAATTATATTGACAGTCCTAAGTCTGAAATATGAGAAGGAAAATATTGATTTTGCAAAAAAAGGCTTAGACGTAATTATTACTTATAAATAAAAATATTTGGGTAGGTAATACAAATTATACCCTAGCCGCAATTTACGTATGTATAAAATATACCCAGGCCGCAGTTTACGTATGTACAAAATATGCCCGGGCCGCAATTTACATAAAAAATTAAAAATGGGCCGCAATTTACAGCGACCCAAATTATAATAACTATTTTTATACTTTTCTTTTTATAGATTTAATAAAATATGATCAATACATATTAAACTAAAAAAAATCTTTATTTCTTTATTGATAAATATTTCATGCGATTATAATCACAATCAATTGCTGTTTTACTTTTACTAGTTACTTACCAGTTACCACTAACCACTAGGCACTAATATTAATATTACGAGTAAATTCTATGTATGTACTAAATTCCAACTATTGCTGATTACTATGCTAATTGTGATTGCCATGGCACAGCACCAACGCTCGAAAAATATTCGGCAAATTCATTTCGATTTTCTTCGATGAAACGTGGCGATCTTCTTCCAACCCTTTCCATAGGAGTGAATGCACTATTACTCTGTATGTCTTCTCTCCACGTTCCACGGACAAGCTGTCCTTCTATTTCGTGGTTAATTAAGTCGGTTGGTGAATAAATATCTCTCGATGCCTTTTCTTTTCTAAGAAAATTGTGAAGGTATACACACGCCATAACTACAAGCTCGGCCTTCTTTGTTTCAAGTAGCATAGGTTTTCTAAATACCCTAAATACGGCAGATAGAATACCAAAAACATTTTCAACAACGCGTCGGGCTCTAGACAAACGGTAGTTAAAAATTCTTTTGGCCGATCCCTTTTCATGAGAGCCGGGGTAAGGTCTTAGTATGTTCTCTTTTAACGGAAATGCCTCATCCGCTACAAATACATATGGTACGGCCATTTCCCGTCCAATTAATTTTTCTGCTGGTGGAATTTCTAGCTTTTGTTCTTCAAGCTGTTTCAAAAACGATGTACTTCGAAGAACTCCGCCGTCCGAAATTCGGCCCTGGCAACCGATATTAGCATACAAAAAATTGTAATCGGCATCAACAACTTCCATCAATACAATGCTGAAAGTTGATTTGTAATTGAAAAAATTACTTCCACTACCAATTGGTGCTTGTAGTTGTACATGTTTCCCATCAACTGCACCAATGCAATGGGGGAAATTCCATAAATCTTCATTTTTTTTTCCAACGCTCAACCACTCTTCTTGGGTCTTAGGTATCTAGAAACGTGAGTGTTTTATAAATTTTTAATTATAAAATTATTTGCAAATTCTCGATACTTTGATAAATTTTGTAAAAATTTGAACTATAAATTTTTATAAAAAAAATCGTGGTTACGTTTACGATTCTTCAATATTTTTTAATTACTATTATAACAAATTATGAGGACCTTGTATTAAATTTTCAAGTTTTTCACCTAACAAATATTTTATGATTGACATTTATTGAAAAAATCGGGAAGTCGCAAATTTTTGCAATTTTTATAGATATCATAAAAATATTATCTTTAAATGCGTATAAAAATAACGTGGCTTATGATTTTTGATTTACAAAACAAAAAAAAAAAATTTAAGCTTAATACGATGAAGTAAACTTTTGGTTAATATTTCAAGGGTTATTCTTTTTTGAGTTACACCAAAAAACAAAATCAAATAATCGAAAACTAATTTTGCGTAATGTTTATAATTTATTGTTATAGCCGACTGCCACACACAAAGAACATAATAAACCAAGTGAAGCTATTGAAATCGTGGAAGATCTAACTGAAAATGATAGTGAACGTGACACAAATGAAGAACGACCTCAAAAAGAAAAAGTTTTTGTTTCACCCCAAAAAACCACAGGATTAAAAAGAAAAAAAGTTCAGGAAGACAGGATAGCACAAATGTATCAAATAATAAAAGAAATTTCCAATAAAAAGCAAACACCAAAAGTGAAGAGCGACAATATTGTTTTCGGAGAGTATATTGCCAGTAAACTGGAATTATTTGATCAACACACAAAAACAATACTTCAACATCAAATAAGTAGTCTCATTTGTTCCGCTGAAATTAACTATATTCATAACAAATCTGGCAACCAAACTCTTCAACTCAATATTAATAATCAGCCTTCAGCCAATACAATGTTATTTTCATCTCATTACTGTCATCGCCAAGTTCATCATCTCTTCATTCAATACCTTCAGTTCAACCCCAGTCACCATATTACCTTTCTACAGTGCAGCAGCCTCATCATCAAGATATGTCCAACTTCTCAAGTATACACGACTATCAGTATCAGCAAACACCTGATATCAACGGTACATCAGATTATGTCCATGCGTCAGAAACTATCCTAACTGATGACCTAAATACTTCTTCAAATATATAATACAGTTTGGACTAACACTTTAAGTTTTTAATTTTTTTTTTTTAATTACACATAATAAGTTCTATTAGTTTTGAGTTCATTACAATGTTTCATTATTATTTACGAGTATTTTTTTAATAATACTGTTATTGCCTATAATTTCAAGTTTATTACAATGTTTTATTATTAGTAAGTATATATTGTTATTTAAAAAGGATATATTTATTTTCATTTTATAATTATAATATATTAAAAAAATTACCGGTATGTAGTCTTGTAGAACCTCAATTATAGCTGTACAGACTTCTGGTATAATATGTGATATTGATGATTTTGAAATTTTAAAAACCAATGATAAGCTTGCAAATGAATCACCTGACGCCAAGTACCTTAATGTCAATGCCAGTCGTTCATTAGAAGGTATAGCTTTTCGAAACTTCGTATCTTCTTTTCGAATTTTAGGCTCAACTAAAGTGAGTAATTGGTTAAATGTCTCATATGACATTCTACAACATTTTTTAAAGTGATCACCATCTTCTTTTTGTAGGTCGTTTAGCAACATAGTTCCACTATACAATCCTCTGTTTCTGTACAATGAAGTCATCCACCAGCGACGTTTTCTTTTTGTCTTTGATGTTTTTTTTATTAATGCTTTCATGAGTACAAAACTTGAAGCAGCTAATAACAAATCATCTTCTTCACTTGATGACATTTTAAGTAGATATACAAACTATAAATATTCAAATTAAATTCAAATAATCTTCGTCCAGGCTTTAACTTTCACTTAATTTTTTAAAAAAATCAACAAAGTCTTTACTCCACAGCAGCTTTGTCGATACTAAATGTGGATTTAGGTATTTTAGGAGCGAAGATTTTTGTGGAAGCGAAGACAGTTGAACACGAACGAGCGAACAATGTAAACGGTCGCGGCCGAATGTGTAGCGAATATGCGTTCGCATTCGTTCGGTAGCATTCGCTTGCGTTCGTTCGTGTTCGGGCTCAAATGTAAACGCACCTTAATCAACAGGAAAATGTGGGTTCATCCTTTAATTTGTTCTCGTCCATCCGAAGGCGCGTTTACTTTAATTTTTGAAGGCCTTAGAAGTGACCCTGATAAGTTTTTTTAATTTTTTTCGTATGAGGTTTTCTGCATTTGATGAGCTTCTATCTACATACTTAGGAGAAAAACTTTTAAAAATTGATACAAATATGGAAGGCTATTTCTCCAGCTGAAAAATTGGCAGTAACATTAAGGTAAGCATAACAATTTTTTTAATAATTTTTCATAATTTTATTATAAGAATATTTAGAAAATTGTTTAACAAATGTAAAACATAGGACATATATACTGTATGTATAATGTGTACGAAATATTATATAATAAATATTAAAAACAAAATAAATATTGAATTCGAGATCAGTACTAGTAATAAATAATAATAAAACAAACTTTTTTTTTAATACAAATTTTAAATTTAAGTATATAGAAAAAAAATAATGAATAGCTGTTAAATTTTTAAAATGCAACCCTTAAATTTAAATTAACTCATGTTTGGTCCATTTGTAAATGTTTGATCATCTGTAATTGTATCGGGTTGGTAAAAAACTTGAGGCGATGAGGAAGATGAGCTAAAAGAAGGTGCGCTAGACCAGTGTTTTTCAACCTTTTTACTGTGGCGACCCCTTTTTTAAATTTAATTTTTTTAGCGACCCCTACATATATATTTTTACATACTCGCTTAGATTATCATTATAAATAATCTATAGTCTATAGTTACTACAAATATTGTACACGAGAAATATAAAAGATACATATTATAATATTATATTTATTTAAAATTAAAAAAAACGTACATTAAATATTTCATTTTATTATATAAATATATTTTTATATTAAGATTTTTAATGGCTTGGTTGTTGCTGTTGATGTGATATTATTTCGTCAATTCTTGGTTTAATTGACTTCGTCAAGCTAATTCTCATAGCCGATAAAATTTCCAGACGGTTTCTAGTTTTATTTTTTATTGTTTTTGATGTGGAAAAACCATTTTCACACAAATATGTAGTAGAAAATGGAATAAGTAATTTTAATGCTTCTTCAGCCAAACTAGGATATTCATTTTGAACCTTTATCCAAAATTGACCTATATTTTTGTTGCTTCTGAAAATCTCGTGTAAGCCCACATCTGCACTCAATTCAATCAACTTTTCTTCATTTGTTAATGATAGTATATTTTGATCAGATTGTACGAATGGATTTATTACCCAATTACAATTTTTACGAATGTCTTTTGTGGGGTCGAAATATTTGGACATTTTTTCTCTTAATCTACCTAAGTGTTCTTCTATGATAATACACATTTCATTTTTTGTTAATATCTTTTCCTGAGTCATGTTAAAAAAAATTGGAATCTGATCAAATGTGTAGTTTTTTATTCGATTTGTCCATAGTCTTATTTTTTTTAGGAATGCGTCAATTTTGTTGTACGATATAAAAAGATTAATATGTGGACCTTGCATACTTAAATTTAATTCATTAAGAGGCAGTCACAGTAAAAGTGAAACGAATACAACGCTCAATAGATGGCATTGTGCGCTGTATCGTCGCCGTTGCGGCAGACCGTAACCCCGCCCATTATATCCTCGACTTGGTCCGCGTGCACTATTTTCGGGAGCGGTACATTATTACTACGGAGGCGGTCATGATGAGCGTTTGACGTATTATAATATTTCGCGTGTATAATGTTTTATGCACTCGGCGCGCTTGCTCCTCACTTTGCATTCACAACCTACCTTACCTACTAATTGACTTACGTTCATTTTAACTTTTAAATGTGTACAAATATATAAAGCACAACAGTCAACAACGTATACACAACATAGATTGATTTACATTCATAGCATAATTACCTACTTTTGAAATATACATACTATGAAATATATACCTATATTATTCTAAGTTTTAATTATTTTTTTTTAACATTGGTAATTTTGTAATTATTACACATAATATTATATTATTGAGGAAGATTTTTATATGACATTCTTTACATTATTGTGTTCAACATTTTGTATCAATGTATCTATGTATTTCTAATGCGATCATTCATCTCAGCGATGGGCATACTCATAATCGAATTAAATATGATAGACAATAGGTAGCATTTATTTTCAACTCAAATTAAAAAATATTTATTTATTCAAAAATAAAGGAAGACATTATATTGATATGTGCATTGTACATAATAATAGATACGAGTGTTGGTGAGATGCTGATATTGGAAATAAATCATCTAGAAAAAAAAATGATATTGTATTATATATAATAGTATTATGGGTATTTAATAAACCTATGTAGGTAATAAAAAAAGTAGAAAAATACTTTTTTTTGGCTGCTTGTTCTTTTAAAATTCACGGTGGATCGATAATGTCGGTAACTAGATGCCTCTTACCAAACTGCGGATTAATTAATTCCGGCAATAAACATTCATTATAGAATCTAAATACGAGATATACAATAATATATGGTTAAATTTGTGAACATATATTTAAAAATTAATTAAATTAAAAATGGTTTATACTAATTAATATTATACTTACAAATGTATTTGAGACTGTATTTTTTGATACCAAAAGTTATCATCGATAGTAATACATACATTATAATACCAATTTTCTGTATAAATAAAAAAATTACATTTTTTTCTTTTGGTTACGTGCAATTGAGTCTGAACTTGGTAATAATAATTATGGTTAGTTTTTAAGCTAACATTGTTTTGTTTGTCTTTAAAACAAAAAGGAATCTACAGAAATTTAAAATTGTTTAAAAATATTAGGTAAGGTAGGTATTAAAAATCTAAATGTATTACTTTTCCTGCGTCAATAGCATCGAATATATCAGAAAAATTCCTAGCCGAAAACGGACATTTAATTTCGATGATCGAATCTTCGCCAATGAGGCCATCTAAATAATATAATTTATTGGTTATTATAATTTGGTTTTAATTATTTTAAATTAATTATAACTAATTAGGTATTGTTATTTAATAGTTTTTGCTTTTAACTACCTGGACTTGCGGCTAAATATTGACACGGCTACGACGGTGGTGGCAGATGGTCCGCGGAGAGCCGGTCGTTGATGGGTAGGTCGGGTGGCACAATCGAGAGGTAAATTAACAAACGCAAATTTCGGTTGTGGTCAGAAGAGGATTGATGTTTATTTCCCCGTAGCGGGTACACGTATAGAGATATAATTATATGTATATAACAAAAAAAAAAAGAGAATATCCAAAAAGAAACGAACAACTGTCGACGGCTATATGTGAATATATCTGTGTCGTTTAGGTCGTGGTGCGTGTCTCGTTGTCGAACGGGTGTCTTTTTACTAGTGACAGGTCTACGACGGCCGGTACTCGTTCTACGCGACTCGCCTTCCCGTCCCACCTTGTGCCTTTGTGGCGTGGTGGGGGAGTTGGCGTTGTCGCGCTGTAGCCCGTAGTGGCGGTTGACGAAAAGTGTAGACTGGTCGCTGCGGTACCTGTACTTTGCGTCAATATAGAATGTTCTCATCTACACACAAACCCACAGGTGCAATTATCAAATTATATAAACTTTCAAATTTTTGTTTTGCTTCGATCTCCATTACACGTCCATATTCAATAGCCTTTATTTTTATGTTTTGCAACTATAGAGCAAGTCGTATACAATCTTTTTACAAGATGTATATTGTCGCATTTTGCATATTTTCCCTATATTTGAGGCAGTAATTCTTTTTTTTCTCTCCGAATACCAAAGTTGGGATTTAGATTGATCTTTGGTTTCGTTTTCCAATTTTTCTGAAAAATTAATACAAAAGATTCATATAACATCAATTTTATTCGATACCTAATTAAAATTTTTTACCTCGATTAGTGGTCTTCAATTCGTTGAGAAAATTATCTTTTCTTATTTTGAATTCTGCAGGAGTTAAATCGTCAACCAACTCATCTGCTAATCCATAGTTTTCATCCGGACCACATTTTTTATTAATTTTTTTATTTTTAGAAGGAAATAACTCTCGGCTTCGTGCATTATTACGTCTCTTTCTCGCAACATCTTTTAAGAATAATTTACTAAATTTCCCTAAAATATTTATAATGAATTATTATAAATTTATATATATTAACATTTTACCTATAATATATAAAATGACAACTCATTATACTTATTTATTTGTTATTTTTATGATATTTTATAAGATATAATTTTATTAATTGACAATTGACAATTGTCCAAACTAGTTATTATAAATAGGTACCTGGACTTTTTTTCATCACGTTTTTATTTATTGCTCGCAGGTATTCTTTATAATTGAAGGACACTACTGCAGCTTCAACCCGGGTGTTGTATGAATTTCGTTGCGATAAATTTATTCTTTTTCCGCCGATGTATTTATTTATAATGCTGTTAAATTGCTCGCATATGATATAATCAACATCTACAATTCGTCTACCCGATAAATGGTCAGCAAGAACCCTAAATATAAAAAAAATAAAAATAATAATAAAATCGAAAACGAAATTCGAAATAAGAATAATCAAAGAGATTATTGTTTTTTTCTGATACTTACTCAGTATTACTATTTTCCTCAACACATGGTAATGTGTAGGATTCAATATCATTTAAATTAAAAGATTGATTACATTCAACAATTGGGTCAACTTGAACAGGTGTCGAAGTAAACCTAAAGTTTTTAATTAATTCATTATTTCTTAAAAGGTGAAGTCTCAAAAACAAAATACACGATAAAATGTTTGGCACTGCCTACTAATGTACAATAATAGGTAAAAATATATTATGTCAAAATTATGAATAATATAAAATGTACTATAGTTAGATTTAACATTTAACTGTTTTTATGTTATATTAACACACACACACCAATTTATAGGTTCTAAAATAATGTTATTCCCTCGAATTTTGATCAACATTGTTGAATCGAATTTGAACTGAAGATTCTTCAGGATCTCTGTCCTCAACAACACCACTAGAGTTTAATTAATTAAAAAAAAAAAAAGTAAGTATAATCGCTCTACTATATAGTAGATGTCAAGTGAACCTCGTCATTGAGTCATAGGTTAGTTTGATTGATGTGTTAAAATATGAAATTCAAACACGTTTTAGATTCTGAGCGGATATTTTATTTGTTAGGTAAAAAATCTTGAAAATTTAATAGCAGGCTCCATATATATTATATAGTAAGATATTATATAGACTGACTGACCGTCTTCGCTCAGAATCGTTTTTCTTATTCAATGATATTATATCATTGGATTCAAATTTAACACAATCCATTACAGTGACTTACTTTTAATTTCAATAATTTCTTTGTTTTATATGTTCAAGATTTTTGGGGTGGTATACATTTTTATCGGCATTTTACAAATGATCAGTGACTTTCTCTATGACGAGGTGCAGTCGAGACTCGACACTAATTATATATATATATATATATAACAAAACAATTTTTTTCGTTTTAGATCGGGAGACTAAGCTTATAAAATTAAATTTAAATTGGTAATACACTGTTTTTAATTTTTAAAATAAATAATATGTAATTTAGGGCACTTACCTTGGTTTTTTAGATCGTCTAAGTGCAAGTGTCTTAGTGACCATTTTTTTAGTCGACCGTTTACGCTTTAGCACATTTTTTTTATTTGCCATAATGAACAATGTAGATCCGGAAAATTATAAAAAAAAATGATAAAAATTTTCACAACTGATGTGATCACGTTGAATCATACAGAAGAAATGGTTATTTTTCAGAGTTTACTTTACGATAATTATACTTGAATATTTATTTTTAATTTTTATACATATTTCTGGAAATACAGCAATTAGTCTAGCAATAATCTATTCTCAGAAGCGTTTGTCGTAGTGTCGTCGGCACTCGTCGCCGATCACCGGCGACCGTACGAGCAGTCACTTTTTGGCGTAGTGGGGAATTTGCGACCTCCGTCACAACGGCATGTAGGTGGCAGCACACTATTGCAATGAAATATCAAATCTAACGACGTAAACACGCTGTCGAAAAACAAACGAAAAGCAATTAAAAAGTGGTTTTAGAGTAAAATTACCTATAATAAATTTTATAGAAAACAATATTTGGGAGGGAACTTCATCGGGGTTTTGTATTAATACAAATACACAGCTCGATATTAAAGGCACAAAAATCTTTTTTTTTACATTTTTTAAATAACTGTAACTTTTTTACTGCTTAATATTTCGAAAAACACCGATGAGGTTCCCTCCCAAATATTGTTCTCTATAAATTTCATAATAAGTATTTTTACTCTAAAAACACTTTTTAATGCCGTTTTGTTTGTTTTTCGTAGACGTGTTTTTACCGCTGAAAATAACCAGTGTGACATCCTCTTAAGGGGCCTGCTCGTGACTATTTAATAAGGGGCAACATTTAGGCAATTTGTAAGCATTTGTTAAATACAGTTTTAGGGTGTAGGTGGACGCAGTAGTCTTGATAGTTAATTTTTTGTTTAGATATGGATTAACAAAAGCTATAGACCACTGGAAAGACTTGCCAAATCTAACCCAAAATCAAAAAATAAGATTTTTGAAACGTGACATAGACAATGGGCCTTTCCATGTTTTTGGTTGTCACACAAATTGTGATCCGTAAGTATGGATTAGATCATTAATTATGATTTGTATTTTCATGTTATTACTTTTTAGATATTTTTGTAAAGCTGATTCCACTTCTAAAAATTATGTGCCTGAAATGGAAGCATGTGGTTTGTGGCAAGACATAATTGCTGCAAAAAATTTAGTAGCTTTTCACGCAGACAGTCTCATTCACAACTTGAATAATAATTTTGTGGAGTCTTACAACAGTGTAGTAGCAAAATTTGTAGGGGGGAAAAGAGTGAACTATTCCCTGCGAGGTAAATAAAATATGATTTAAAAATTAAACGTTGATAATTTTAATATATTTATGCAGCATAGGTATACATAATAAGCATTTTTTTAGGTTCGTATAACACTCGGTGTATGACAGCAGTATCATCGTATAACTTTGGCTCGGAGTACATGCGAAGGTTGTTTAAAGAGGCAACTAAAGAAAGTCCGGGAAAGTTTACCAACGGTTCATTTGTAAACTATCAAAAAAAAAGGCCTACGCAAAGAGTACTCCAAAAATCAGACTCAACTTTGAGCAAAAACAGTATATTATTACAATATAAAATAATAATAATAATAATGATTTATAAATTTATATATTATAATATATTATTATTTTAATTAATAAACACTATATTTTTAATTCTTATTTTATGAATATTCTAAGTCATTTGTATTACTTTTTTGTATTACTTGGTTTAGGTTACAGAGAAAAAATTTGAGGGGTCCGATACTGATTACGGCGATTTGTGTAATGAGCTGGGTTGTGAAAAGCTTTCGCTTTCAGCCGAGGAAGTGGAAGAGAAAAAATCAGAGTTCCTAACTTCTTTGATAAAACGTGTTGAAGAAATTCACGAAGTCGAACGAGCTACAGTTGACCAGGTTAAAACAAATACAAATTTTATTTTATTCTATTTTACTTTAACAGGTTGACTGCCATGAGACCCTTATGAGGGTCACATGATGTTTGTCAAAATGTTTTTGAGATAATTAATGATTTTGTTAATTCTGTTTTTGTCATAACTTATCAAATAATTTTTTGATAATTTTTTGCAAAATAGGTATTATATAGTAAAGTTAATGGTCTCTAATATAGAATTTTACCATTTTTTGGTGTGACCCACGGGTGTGTCACACAAACTTTTTGGCAAGACTTTAATGATCCCTCAATGAAAAAAGTAGGTAATATAATATAATAAAACCAAAACACATTTTACAAATTCACTTTATTTGTATAGTATAAAATAAAATAAAACAATATTAATCCTTTGTTATTGTAAACAGTCTTGTTTCATAAAAAATCAACTTAACATAATAATAACAATAAAAATCAAATAAAATAATATTAACTCTTTGTTAGTTTAGTAAATAGTCTTGTTTCATAAAAAAAACATTAAAACATAATAATAATATAATAATTTAACAGTTTAGGTAGGTAATAATAATCAGTCTATGTTTTGTGTAACACAAAAAAACAAGGAACACATAATTGTTTGTTGCAAATAAAACATTTTGTTGTGACTTTTTTACAATGACTTTGAGAATATTTTCTTCCTTTTTCTTGAGCAATATTCAAGTAACATTGAACACATCTGTTTCTTGAGGCTGTTGTGAGTACATGTTTGTTTGATAGTTCTTGATTAATATTGGGTTTGAATGTCAGATATTTTATCAAATTTGATCTAAAATCAGTAATCTTAATGCGTGTTGCAGTTGTTTTTTGAAACAAACATAAAGCATTTACAACTGATGTATTCAGAAGAAGTTCAAATACCACCTTACGATACCATTTTAATGATTTTCTAAGAGGTGACCCATATGAAGCCATTTGATCAGAAAGATCAATAAAAGACTTACCTCTGTTATAATCTAATACTACTTCTGGCTTTGATTTATTTTCTCTTCTTGGAACCATAACCATATTATCTGTATGTTTTGTGCTTAACATGTGTAAATCTCTTTTATCTTTAAATTTTAATACCATAACTTTAGATGAACTTTTTAAAGCTATTATTTGACCCTTTTTTAATTTTTTTTTGATAACATAGTCAGGATTATACTTTCTATTTGAACGGAGTGTTCCAACTAAATGTGTTTTTCGTTCAAGAAGTTGATGTGCTAAGGAAACACTAGTATACCAATTGTCTACATAAAGTGTGCGCCCAAAATCTAAGTACTCATCTACAAGGTTCATAACAATTCTGGAAGAAACACTATCATTTTTGTCAACCACAGATTCTTTACCAGAATAAATCTTGAACTTGAGTGTGTAGCATGGACTAACACACAGTTTAAAAACTTTAACTCCATACCTATGTCGTTTTGTTTGAATATATTGTTTAAAAACAAGGCGTCCTTGAAAAGCAATCATTGATTCATCAATACACATATCATGTGATGGAATAACCCATTGTTTAAATTTTTGATTTAACAAATCTAAAATATTTTGAATCTTATAAAGTCTGTTATTTAGGTTAGCGACATCATTATTTTGAAAATGTATGTGAGATAATAGTAGTTCAAATCGGTTACGACTCATAATATGGCTTAAATGAGAAGTTAGCAAATGAGACGATGTCCAATAACTAGCAATAGTTGGCATGTTTACTGTACCCATATACATTATGATTCCAAGGAAATTTTTTTATTTCTGATTCGTTGGTGTCAATCCATTTTTGTAATCTAGAATGTCTTTTTATATTCGGTGAAGCTAACTTTTTATTTGCATACCTGTTTGTTTCAGTGACAATTAATGATATAACTTCATCATCAATAAATAAACAACAAAAATCAATAGGTGTTCCGTTGTTAAGTGTACATAAAATATCATCATTAATTCCAATATCTAATCCATCAGGATTAAATGTAAAATCATGTAAATCATTATCTGCTGGGCCCCATGTCAAATTTTTTAAATCTGGTACAATATTTGTTGATGTTCGGGTTGGTATATCAACATTTGAGTCACCCTAAATGCAAATTTAAGTATAATAAATAACAAAATAATTCATCTTCTTAAAAATAAAATTATACCTCTGAAATGCCTTCTGGATCTATATCTGAATCACTTTCTGAATCACTGATTCCTACAGGATTAAAATTTGGATCAGAGTCAGTATCGTCCATTGAAAATAATGACTCGTCATAACTCTCATTGAGAGCATCAAATATATCATTAAAATTCATATTTATGAATAATAATATAATATAATAAAAATATTAAAAATAAATAAGTGTATAACAAAATAAAAATAATTAATATTAATAAGTAATTGTTATTATTTTACATTTTGAATTATTTTACCTATATGATATGGTGAGACACTAATACGGGTCACGCTTAAACAACACATTCTTATCTATATCTTAGTGTTAAATAATCATATGACATATTTTAACAGTGATATTGAATACATTTATTTACAAGGAGATTATAAGTGAGCAATATAAAATTAATTTTGTTATGTCGAAAAAAATTATAATCTCTATGCGCTATCAGTGTTGAAATATTTATAAAATTTTGCTGATATAGAATTGATAAGAAAAATACTGAAAACATGACCCACCGGTGAGACACGATAAAAATACGAAATGTATTGTGTGACACACATAAGGGTCACGGAAAAAAAACTGCAAATCAAGTGTGACCCATATATGTGTCACATGAACATTTTACCAAGTATGTAAAAATAGTCGTGGCAGTCAACCTGTTAACACTATAAAAATTGCATAAAAAACAATTATTTTGTCTTTTTCATTCCTTTTTAATTAAAAAAAAATGTTTATTCTTGTTGTTATAGATCAAAAGCGACATTTGGCATAAAGAGCGGAAATTTCGACTGACTGCTTCAAATTTTGGACGTGTATGTAAGCTTAGAGCCAACACCCCCAGAACAAATACCGTAAAATACATTTTGTACGGCGAAATGTTCACACCATCAACTTCGGCATTGAGGTACGATTACAAAATATTTATTTAGTCAAATTCAATTATATAGGTAGGTACACAACATTTTTGTTTATAGGTATGGAATACAATATGAGCCCATGGCCAAAAAAGATTTTGAGCTGAAGTTGGGATTAGAAGTATTGCCATCAGGTCTATTTATAGATGAGATTATTAATTTTTTGGCTTGTTCTCCTGATGGGTTGATAGGATATAAGGACTTATTGGAAGTAAAATGTCCTTATAGCGCTAAAGACGTGACAGTAATCAAAGGTGTTGAACAAAAAAAAAATCAAATTTTTGTCGGTCAACAACTCAGGCGAGTTGCAATTGAAAAAAACCGATATCTATTACTACCAAGTGCAGGGTCAATTGCACGTGGCTAATAAACAAACCTGTTATTTTGTAGTTTGGACACCAAAAGGTAAGTATAATAATACTATAACATCCAAACCTAATAAAGTTCTTACATAAAATAACATGTTATATTTCTATTTAGATATTTTTATAGAAAAAATTGAGCGAGATGACGACTTTTGGAAAACTAAAATGGAAAGTCAGTTGATACAATTTTATAAAAACTATTTACTGGCTGAAATAGTGCAGCCAAAAATAGTAGTATAAAATGTATATGAATGTATTTGAATGTAAATAAATATATTGTAATATGAATTATTTTACCTGTGTTTTACTCATTATTAATAATTTATATTTTTCGTTCTTGTGATCATGTTTTCCTTTTTTATTAATTGTACGTACAAGTGTACAACGTACATTATATTTGTAGCATTATATTTCTAACTAATTATAAATGTAAATAAGCGGTATTTAATACTTATTAGTTATTAGTATGGACATTAGTAGATTAGTAGATAAGATAACGTATTTGTAGACCGCTAGAACGGCATAGTGCCCAGTAGCAATGAGTGGTGGTTTGCGGGTCGCAGGAGATTTATACGCACGCGCATGCACATGTCAACGAAATTACCAGACAGAAAAATTTCTAGCATGATTTTTTGCTCAATACACACTTTACAGGAAAAACTCTCAACCCCTCGTGGATTGGTCCGATTTTCGTAATTTTTTTTTTGTTAGATAGAGGAATATTTTTTACAGGGCGCATTGGACTTCGATTTTTAATTACGTCGCTAAAAACAAAAAATAATACAAAAACTAAAAAGTTGTAAAAAGTGATTAAATTCAAACTTGTAACATAAGACTTAGAAAAATAATTTTGAAAATCCAAGTCCAATGCGCCCTGTAAGAAGTCTTTCTCTATCTAACAAAAAAAAAATTACGGAAATCGGACCAATCTACGAGGCGTGAGAATTTTTCCTGTAAGGCATGTTTTTGAGCAAAAAAACAGGTCGCGTGGAGGCCCCTTAAGAATTGAAAATATATCGGAAAGATATGCAAGTTTGGCTAACCACACATTATTTTCGAAATAATCACTAAGTGGTGATTTTTTGTCTCTCAAAAATATTTCTACTTCCGTTTTCAGTTCAAATAACCTAGTCAAAACTTTTCCTCGCGACAACCATCGAACATGAGTGTGTAATAGCAAATTTTTAAAACCTGAACCCATTTCTTCACACATCACTTTAAAAATGCGAGTGTTTACGGCACTAGCTCGAATAAAATTTACTATTTTTATGCATATATTTAGAACGTCAAATAGGTTTTCGTTTATATCTTTAGCGGCTAATTGCTCACGATGGATGAAACAGTGTGTTGATATAATGTTTTTATGAGCAATTTGTTGAACGCGTGTGACAAGACCATTAAATTTTCCGGTCATAGCTGCAGCTCCATCAGTACAAATACCGATACAGTTAGAAAATTGTAAATTAATTTTTTGGAAATGAGATGAAATGGTTTTGAAAATTTCTTCAGAAGTACAGTATGTTTTTAAATTTAAGCAACAGAAAAACTCTTCTTGTATATCGTTCAGATCAGTATCTACATACCTCACATACATCAATAATATAGCTTCATTATTTATATCAGTAGATTCGTCGAGCTGTATTGCGTAAATAATTGATTTTTCGTTTTTTTCACTAAGCTGATTTTCAATATCATTAGACATAGTATTTATTCTTCTACTTATCGTATCATTAGACATAGGTATTTTTTTAATCTTTGTCACGTGCTCATTACTAAATAATTCTGTACAAATATCAATCATACACGGTTTTAACAATTTTTCCCCAATTGAGTATGGTTTTTTTGATTTAGCTATGTGTAAGGCTGCCAAATAAGAACATTTTAGGTAGATTTTGTCTTCGACCGTATAAGTATTTATCATTTTTTTATTTTTTTTTAATTCTTCGAATTTTCTTAAAAAAAAGTCCCTTGTATTAATTTTATACTGAGCATGACTAGTTTCCATGTGCCTAATGAGCTTATTTGGTTTTAGTGATGAATTTGCTAATGTCATACCACAAATAACACATTGAGGAACATCCTTTCCATTCTCGTTTAAGTATGTAAAACCATATTCAATGTAACTATCTTTATATTTTAATATTTTTACCTTTTTGAGTGATGGTTCATCAACATTTTGAGTAGTATCCAAATTATGTTTTTTTGTAATATTTGAGTTTTGATTATCAGAAGTCGATGTATTGTGCGGTTGTTTGAAAAAGTTCGTCATTTGCGACTGTTTACTCATATTAGAAATATTTTATAATGATACATAAAGTCAAATAAAGATAAAGTGTATAAAAATGTGAAAAACAATATAAAAATGCAACTTATTAACCTATATTTTACAACGGCGCACGACACGGCGATGTTAACGATGAACTGTGACATAAATATATAATAATATAATATTTGCAGTGTGCACTGCGGCCGCGGCGGTGGCCTTATCTTAGGTTGATACTTGATAATCTATATTCGACGTTTATTATAGATTCTTTAATAGACGTCATAGAGTAATATCGCTTTAAAAATGATAATAGTGTGTTTTCCATTTTAATATAAATAATCTATACTCGTAATAGGTAAGTAATATAATAATATTTTATTGATTTTATTATTTTATTATTTGAGCTTTTAATTTTCGCATTGATTTAAATCATTCGATTGCGACCCTAAATAATAAGTTGGCGACCCCCAGGTTGAGAAACACTGCGCTAGACGGTAAGTTATAGTTGTGGTAGGTACGAGGTGATTCATAAAAATGCTGCATTGGTCGGGGTTGTTGATATTGAACCGAAGAGTAGGTGGAGCCATTTTTGATCTTTTTTAACTACAATAAGAACAACTCATAAGAAAACTTGTATTCAATTTTAAAGTTTTTTTGATTATTATACAGTTTTATAATAAGCCACTTAAATTCTTTTTTTTATTTATAACTACATATATTATATTATTTATTATTATATATAGATACCTAGGAACCGGATGTACATTCCAAGATTTACATTATTTTTTCAAACTAGGAGCTTCAACGATAGGAAATATTGTTAGAGAAGTTTGTAATGTAGTATGAGAAGAACTTGCTCATATTCAAATGCCACCTATGACAGAGGATATGTGGAAAGATACCGCAGCCAAGTTTGAACAACGTGCTAATTTCCCCCATTGTTTAGGAGCGATAGACGGGAAGCATATCCGTATGATAAAGCCATCTGGAACTGGAAGCCAACATTTCAACTACAAACATTATTTTTCAATTGTCCTGCTAGCAATCGTTGATTCTAACTATAAATTTGTTTACGTCGACATAGGATCATTTGGAAAAGATTCAGATTAGACAATTTTTAAAAATTCTACGTTTTGGAATCTGCTACAATAAAATGAACTTAATATTCCTGAAAGTTGTCCAATATTGAATACTAATATCAATGCAGATTATGTTTTTGTAGCAGATGAGGCATTTGGTCTTTCCCAACATATATTACGTCCTTATGGAGGCAGAAATTTAACAAAAAATAAACGTATATTTCATTATTGCTTGTCTCGTGCGCGAAGGTATGTCGAATGTGCGTTCGGTATACTATGCAATAAATGGAGAATTTTTCACCGGCCAATGAATGTTACAACTGAATTAGCAGTGGATATTACAAAAGCATGTTGCGTTCTACACAACTATGTACGCAAAAAAAAAAACGGAATACATTTTCAAGATACTCTGTCAATTGATGGATTAGAGGATGTAAACACTACTGGCACACGATCAGCAAATGATATGAGGAATATATTTGCTGATTATTTTTCTTCAGTTGGAGCTGTACCTTGGCAGCATGATATATAAAAAAGTTATAGAATAGAACAAAAAAATTTTAAATAATGTTATTCAAATATCTAATTTTACTCTACAAAAAATGTACCTAGTCCAAAAACCATTTATTTAGTAATCACATTATAATAATTAATAAGTAACAACTTATATTCAATAATTTTAAACTCAGTATTTATTTTTTTAATAATATTTTAAGATTTCAAATATCACTACACCTAATAAAACATAATATTCTATTCTAAATAAATAAATATAAACAATTTTAATAATTTACCTATAATTTTTTGATCCTTTATATCTATCTCTTCAAATCCTGGTTTTATTTTACAAAATATGTCTTTCCAGCATTTCCTTTTTTCGTTTCTGTCCGAGTATGAATCTAAGTTCTTATCCCATAATAACGGATTTTCCTCTACTAATGTTATCAAAAGATCAACATCCAAAATATCTTCGTCAAGAACCTGAATTTCTTCATCTGTTGAAGACATGTTGAACAGCACAAGCACAAGTATGACTACTACGATCAACAAAAGGCAAATGACAAAGGACAAACTATTTAATTATCACGCGATTATTACGGCCTATGTGATGCCGCTCATTTATTGTAGTGCATATAAACAGAAAATACTTATCGCGCGCTATTTTTAACGCACGGTATAGTCAGGTGCACGCATGGGTGGATAGGCTTACTGGGAAACCGGGCATTGCCCGGTGGGCCCCCCTTCGTATTTCGACAATGGGGCTCTTTTTATGGTTAATGCAATGGCTCATTAATTTATATTAATACTAGCTTGTCCCGACATGGCGTTTCCCGCGTATTAGTGATATTAGTTTGTTATTTGGCATTTTCGTATGCCGTGTATAAGCGTATACATTTATTATGTATGAGAAAATAAGTTTTTTTGTAGTAGTAGTAGTTTATTAGTAGTTTTGGAGATCATCGCGTATAGTAAACTATTGATTATATCAAATTAATATTCATAATGTCACTAATAAAGATAAAATCAAATAATATTATACAATTACAATAGAAATTTGAAATATTATATTATATTATAATCTTATATCTATAAATCTATTACTATTCTGTGGTATTTTACAAAAGATTTGTTATCGGCTATCGGCCCGCAGCCACCGCTCCGCCATCAACTACAACGTGTTGGTGAAATATAATTTGTACGCAAATACAATATATCGTGGCCTCCACTTTGCATATACATTTATGTTTACTTTATCCATTACACAAGTAGAGTGTGAACGTACATTTTCTAAATTAAAATTTGTAAAAAATTATTTAAGGAATACTATAGGTCTGAATGTATAGAGAGTATGTTGTTAATGAATGTAGAGAAAGATATTCTGAACAAAATTGATTCTGAAGACATCATTAATAAATTAGGAGCTAAGAGCCCAGTATTTGATAGAAAGTTATTATTTTAAAATTAAAAAATAAATAAATTACTTAAAAACGTGTTTTGATATACTTTCTTTTTTTCCATGTGGGGCCCCTTTTAATAATTTCCCGGTAGGCCAAAATTGGCCTATCCGCCCATGGGTACGCGCCTGGTCCTGGTCACCAAATAAATCATAGATAGGTATACTTGTACACTTACCTATGTTATATGTTGTAGAATTATAGGTAGGTACACTGTTACGCGAGGAGTATGCCGTATATATTATACCTATTAATCAATTAAATTAATAATTAATTATGTAACAATCGACGATTTAACAATGTTATTTTGAGAATTCCAGAGTATAGGTATACCAATCCTGACCTAATTTGTTCTAATATGTTAATAGTTAATACTGCTGAATCCTCTAATTTGATTTCGTAGCATATAGTTTTATTAAGTGCATGGGTTTGCTCAATTCACAATAAAATAATTTCCTAATAGTTGTATAATTTTTATTTTGAAACAAAAATGTTTTTTAGTCTTAGTTATTTAAATAGTTAATAGTGCCTTTTCTTACATGGTATGTATTATGTAAGAAATATGAATTAAGTTCAATTTTAGATTTGAACGTGGCCCGTGGGAATTACATAGGAGGTTATCAAATATCTGTAGTGCCAAACAAAGCAATAAAGGCTAAATATTACGAACTATATTACATTAAACGGTCGGGCTATTGTATTAATTGTACATTTATCATTTGCATGTTTATTAAAAATCATATACCTAGATAAAAATTTCATAATTCTTGTCAAGTGCCTTTAAGCCGTGAACGTATACCTACAAAATATGTTGTTATTTTTTCTTTCTAAAAAGTATTGTTTTGTGGGACTTTGTTCATATTATTATTTATCATGGATTCTAAAATAAAAACATTTGCCCCCGGCTCAACGGAGTGCAAGCACTGAAAGTGCATGGCTCCACACCCGTGCGCATGTCTATGAGCCACGATTTAAGATATACAGGTTAAACATTGGCCTATAACGAATAGTACTTTACGATGACTGGTGAACCAACTATTTGAAACAGCTGAGGGCCCGCAATCACTAGCGCTCGTTGTGGTTTAAATATGTTAAATATATATATAATATCATAACGACATAAACCACTTACCACGGTTATCTGTTTTTGATACCAATAATACCTATAGTATATAGTATTATTGAATCTTTAAATTTGTCCTCAGGGTGCGCTAGTAGTACTGGGAACAGCTGTTTCAGATAGTTAGTTCACCGGTCAAATTATGGGAGTTCGATACGCAACCTGTATATCTTAAATCGTGCTATGAGCTGCACATTTATGCACAAACGGAAATTAAAGCTGCGAATATCAGTAGGAGGGGTGATAAAATGTATCTAATTTGAATTGAAGAATACATCGAAATTTATGTTTCAAAATGGGGAGGTTAACCCTTCGCGGCGAAACGGTCGCGGCGAATGGTCCGGCGGCGAAATGTCCGGGTTTGTCTCGGTTCTCCTCAATTTGCTCACCTATCTGATAGCCACTGGTATTGCGCTGGTTAAGCTGTAACATTCGTACATAAATGGTTATTATTGTCATTGATTTTTTGTTTTTTTATACAAAACAAACCAATGTCTAATGTTAGGAGTAGATTATTTGTATCGGGTCCACCGTTCTCCTTCTCTGGCTTCTTTGGCGTCGATTAGTTTTTCTATTTGCACCAAGCCCGGTGGTTCCAGACCAAATTGAGAAGCTACGTGGGACACTTCCATGAGACACAATACAACATTACGAGGTTGTTCATTGTTCTGAAAAACTGTGTAAAATAAAAAATATTAAAGTTATACATATTTCTTCGAAAAGAATCAAAATATGTGCGTATATGATTACACATGGTGTATTTAGGTTGAGGTGGACAAGGTGCATCCAACTGTCCAAGTTTGGGGAGCTACAATACTACAGTAAAGACCGGACACACCTAAAATATGATGCTAATATTATCTAAAAACCTTCAAATATTCTTATTATATTCTCTTTAAAATTTAAAAATATGCAAAAATTGCAATAATAATTAACAAACATCAATATATGCTTAAATATGCATTTTTTAATTTTTTTGTCCAGTGTTAAAACAATGTATTTTTTGTTGAATGGTTCTATCGATTGTGTTATAAGGTTTTTAAAAATGTTTGATTTATTTAATTTGTTAATTTTAAAAATTAACAATCAACCTGTGGCACGAACCCATACTGTCACAAAAGATTAATCACACGAATACTTTTATTATACGTTTAAACAATATAACGGTTTGAATACGAATTTAACGGCAATCGTCGGTGACCGATCGTCGTTGCGCACCGCGGTTCGCGTAAAACAGGACGAGATAATGCCCGAGTACGGGAACGTAGATACTGTAAGGAATATTATTTATTATCTATTTGTGAATAACACTTGTTTTAAAATATTATAATAATAATTTATTCATTTATTGGCAACATCATTCACAAACATTTTTTTTATCTAAATCTAAATTCAAAATTATATCATTAAAAATTATTTTGTATTGCACATATAATAATCTATATATATAAAAATAAGTGTACATTTTGAATAAATTTTATAACTCAAGATCCACCAAACCGATTTTGATAAAGATTTCAGGGCATATTAAGATTGATATGTAGATGGTTTCTGTGAAGTTTTTACGCTGTGAGATAAGTGGTTCCGGAGTTATGGCCTCTTAAGTGCACACCTGGCGACATGGCCAAAAACAACAACAACGTCTATATAATTATTTTTATCTATATATATAACCCATAGCAACCATTAAAAAACAAAATTCTATCGTAAATCTCAAATTTGTATTAATTGATTATATTAATCCTCCGAAGGTGGAATTAAGTAAAAATGACAAACTTTGTAAAATTTTGATACTTTAGAGTTAAATCATACATTTACGTGCAAACAGCAGGTAGATTGCCTACCTGATAATATACTGCTGCGAATCAGAATTTTTATTCCGGGCAACAGAAAAATTAAGATAAATTTTGAACACCGTACACCATACACCGAATATTAAATAACGAATTGAACAAAGTTTGAGTCATAATATAGAATTGGTACATTTAACGGGCAACGAAGTGCCAGCGGGATCAGCTAGTATAATATAATATTGTTACACACTGTCGTTAAAAGTTTTCAAATATTTATTGTATAAAATAGGTACACAGGTATATATTATTATTACTGGTGTTGAAAGTTTTATAAATCAATTTTATAAATCAATGACATAGCGAGGCCTCTTAATAGGCATATGATATTTTATTAATCTACCTTTATATCTTGATATGTAATAATTCACCTGCATACCCGGACATTGTTCAATTTTAAATATGTGGATATTCATTCTGAAAAAATTAACAACTAATTTACACAACGTACATACAAAACAATTGGCAAATATAATTAAACATTCTGTACTCACGTGTGAACCCTGGACGGCTGGACAGTCGGCGTTAAACTGATAACAGATCTGTTCGACAAATCTGAAGGATTGCTGCTACATGCTAGTTGAAGCATGAAAATGTGTACAAAATTGCACTTTGGAAAGGTCATGGAATAAGTTACTGAAGCAAGTTGTTGATACGCAAAATGCGGAATTAAATGTTGAAATAGCGGTTCCTTATTGATACAAATGATCCTGGATATCAAATATTTTCAGATGATGAAATACCTAGTTCGTAGCTTATTTGAAGAAGATGATACTAAAGGAGAGGAAAATGAAACTGAAGGTGAAAATGGGCAGTTTCATTCTGAAGCTTTTGGTGCATTGGATTCGTCGTTTAAATGGTTTGAGAGACAAGTAGAATCGAACACCACTCAATTGTTGCAATTAGCTGCTCTAAAGAGAAAGTCAACTATGAAACAAATTAAAATATCATAATTTTTCAAAATAAAATAATTAATGTGCCAAGTCGGCTTTTTTTTGTTTTAAAATATGTCACATATTATAATTAAAGCTTGTTTTGATTCAGTTAAATATTGCAATAAAATGTATTGTTTATGGTTACGAATTTTAAATTATATTACATATATATTAATAATAAATACATACATACATACAATATATTCATACAATTATATAACTTTTAATATGTCATATGTCAATCATCCGGATATTTGCATATACGGACCACCCTTGACATTAATTAGTCCGGATAATCGGAATTCTACTGTACTCATAAAATATTTCAACATTTTACCACGATGTTGAATGACTCTCACCACTATATGTAAACTTAAATTTTTTTGTTCAAATGTTGTTCCTGATTCACTTCTGTAAGTGAATACACGGGCACTTCTTCCACATCTTCAATAAGAAAGGCTAAGTTTTGGTTTTCAATATTATGCCTCAAACAGTATCTGTTAGTTTCTTCATTAAGATTTATCATAGCAGCAGCATTTGAAGTAAACGGCATTCTATGAAGTCTTATGAGGTAAAAAATGTGGACGATTCGTTCAATTCTGAGTTCGTAGAAAAAATTTATTCTTGCATATTTGAGAATATTAATTCATGGGTTAGGGAATATTTAACCCTTTAGCATATTTTGGATTATTTTATAAACTGTGAGAAAAAAATATTCGTTTATTATTAATTTTAATATTACGATACCCGGAAAAAATTTTTTGAACATTTACAATTTTTTTTTTATTATTATTTTGATAAAAAGAAAACGCGCAGTAATATTATAAGTTGCCGTGCCGTTTACTAATCACTTAACAATAAACATAGTTGCTACCTGCAATGCTGGCAGTCGTTTTCATATACTTATAATGGTAAACGGACGTTTCGCCCCCGCCGTTTCGTCACCGTCAAAAAAACCAGTCCACGGACATTTCGTCCCAGAGAGTTATTAGCCATAGGACGTTTTGTCTCCGCATACTTTTATAATCTAAATACATTAATTTTTAATGAATAATTTAATCTTTAAATGACAATACTACAAAATATACAAATACATAATCAATATTTAATACAATTACAAATAGTCAAGATTTATTAAGTCAACACAAAATGTAGTCAAAATGAATAAAGTTCATAATATTATTACAAATTATTGTCTGATGTTGGTCAATTTTTTTTTTATTATTATTAATTATCATATTATAGTAACTGAGTACCATCTTGAAGTAGAACTACATGCCATTATGCAGTATTTTCAACGGTACTGGATCAACACAGTGACTCATCGTAGATTCTCTGTTTTTGGACTGCAACATAGGACAAATAATTATATTGAATCCTATCACAGTTCACTGCTAAGATTGATGGGTCAACATCAGTTCTATGGTTAGTTGAAATCTAAAATATATTATAATTAAATAATTTAGTAATCAAAATTTTAACTGGATAATATTTTTAGATCACTTACTAACAATAGAGGAGAGGTCAAGAAATGATTTGAGAAGGGCAGTTAATGGACAGCAGGTATAAATATGATTGTTTACCACTTAATTTCATACATACACTTATGTTCAATCGTTATTTATTATAATTGTAAACGAATTGGCCATTATAATGTTTGGATTTCTATGAATAAAAAATTAGTAAATGTAAATGTATTAATTCATAATTCATAGGTAAGACAGGTGACCTATTCGGCAAATAGTGCCAGGTGTTCTACAGCTATAAGGAATGCATGGAGCTAGTAGAGCTTGGAAATTATAATTTAAGAGAATTTTTAAGAAATGTGTCTTATATTCCAGAACAAATAATAAGGAACCAAATTGGAGAGCCGAACTTTGAACGATGTAAGAAAATAACATATTTTTTTATTTTTTTTCTATCTGGAGTAGCTTCCTTCATTTCTTAGTAGGACCCCATCCTACACCCAACATATTTTTTTATCATCAATATATTATTTTCCCTGGTTTCCTTTCAAATTTTCATTATATTATGGTGGTTATATTTGTTCCTTATGAGGTGCTCTATCCATTTATTTCTTCTTTCCACAATTATCTTCCTTATATTACACTACCATATTGTAATTTTGAAATAGGACTAATTGTCCGTATATTTGAAAATAAAAAAAAAAGTAAATAATCATCATCATTATTACACTTTTTCAATTGCCAATTGTATACACTGCCAGCAATAAGTTTCAAATGTTTCTATATTTTGTTTTATCCTCTCGGCATCATTTGCTCCATACCATTGTTTTTATAATTAAAACCCTTAATTACATGTGATTGTTGCTTAATTAGTCTTACCATGAAATATGCAGTGCTGGATATTAACTTGGAAAATCCATTACCCTCTCGAACAAGAGTTATAAGACACCTGGCACTGGGTCCACTACGTCCACCGCCATTTGCTGTACTCCCAGCAGTCCGTCCACCACCATTAGCTGTACTCCCAACAGTCCAGCCACCACTATTGCCACCAAAATCAACCTCCACTAGTTGAACAGGCTCCAGGAATTCAACCAGCTAAAGTTAGAGCTAGACGTAGAATTCGTCAAATAAGAAGAGGTCAACCCTATTTGAGAGGTACAAACTAAAATATATCACACTAGCTAGAGCACAAGTGTAGTACCACCTGTGGCATAATTTGGTTTACATTAAATGTAAGGTAAATTAGGTAAACATTTTATGGTGTTGCAAAATAATACTAAGCAACACATAACTATGCCAAATGTAACACTTGACACACAAATTATCCACTGTAAGTGACATTTTATAAATTATTTATTAGGTATTTGTAAGTTTACATTTCATATAAATACAGAATATATTTCAAACTATCTATTGAATTAAATGTTAGATATATAAAATGAGTAGAACACTTTCTTTAAAGCCAAAAATGTCACTTACCGTGCACTAGACTTAGTCAATGGTCATTGTACATTTTTATGAATCTAATTGAATATTTTCAGGTCCTCATGAACCTCAAAACCATGGTCGCCAAATGGTAAGGGTGAATATGGAAGAAGCCTTTCCTGAATTCTTTGAAGACCGAGATGCCCGTGATGCAAGATCGAGATCCCGTGAAGCAAGAGCAAGATCAAGATCCCCTGAACAAGAAAGTAATAATTTTGTTTTATTAATTTAATGCAAAGAGCTTTGTTGTACTATTAAACTACTTATACTTAAATGTTGCTCTTTATAAAATCAAAATCATATAAATATATAGATAATATACCTGGAGATTTTAGATTTTGTGGCTTGGCGTTGTACAATAATTATTATTAATTACTTTGAATAGTTATAAATTGTAAAATGTATACAATTGTTTGAGTTCTATTTTTTTTTATTTTGCATATAAAAATAGTCACAAACTTAAAACAATTTGTTCACCAATTTTAATTTTGATACATATTATATTTGAATTTTACATTTTTATATTTTGTGGTAAAATTAATATGTTTAAAACAATCAATATTAAGTATTGACGACCAAAACTCTTGTGTACTCACTTGCCCACACTCACATCAACTTATACCCGTCGTGAACTGTATCATACCTCGTGCTCACACAACTTGTTGGCAATGTATACCGTTTTGCGGCGCATCATCAACACGCCGTGATGGGCTAAACTTGATAAATTGATAGTTAAAATGGAAAAACGAAAAAAAGCTTATTTAAAATTAGACGAAATATTTAATTTTTTAACTGACGAGAGTTTAAAAGATGAAGAAATAAAAATAAAGGCAAATAATTTAGTTGAAGCATATAAAACCAATTTGGAATCTTCATTTGTTAATGAATTTTTGATTTTTAAGAGCTTTCGAGAAACTGGAATGTCTGTCAATGAAATGCTAACTAAACAAATAAATACCAAAATGATAACCAGTTTTCCAAATGTAACATTGCTTTTAGAATATATTTATCAATTTTTGGGACTTCGTGCGAAGGTGAAAGATCATTTTCAATTTTAAAGAGGGTTAAGAAACTATTGGGCAAAATAAATTATCATCATTATCGGTATTTGTAATTAAACACGAATTGCTTCAAGAAATCGATAATGAGTTATAGAATCATTTGCAAACAAAAAATATCGTATAAAAATTTTGTAACTATAAATTTATATTAAGAAATATTCGACATAATATTGTTATTTTTAATTTGTTACAATTATCATTTGTTTTATACTTAAATACGAGGAAGAAAATGCAAAATGGTATAATATAAGTTATTTTTATGGTTTCTGGAAATTTAATTTTAAATATATTTTGAGTAGTTAGTATCGTGCAAGCAGCTGTACCTAACGCACGTCTCTCCGTCGCTCCGTTAAGCACCGCATCTTTCTTTCCAACGAGGTCCATACCAGCCATGATGGGCTAAGCCGACCTCCATGGGCCCGATGGGGCGAAGTCAACCCACATCAGCACCGTCTAATTCAGACCACACCAGCACCGCCGATGTCGTAATTATGTCTTTCCCTTGTCCCCCCCTAAAAAGCACGATATTAGGCGTCGCAAGACGCGGGCCCCTCTGTAATTTTTCCCCGGTTTAAACGAACCACCTGTACATTTTCCCGGTAACCCCGTGAGGGCACACCGTGATTGATACGGTGTGTAGCCTCCTGTGGGCTGGGAAAAATGTCCCCATGTTTCGTTTTAATATTATATTTATTTAAATTGTATATGCCATGTGCCACCTTATTTTTCGTGTATTTGCCGTACGCTTCCTTATAAATTAATAACTATTTTATTTGTGCACAATACACTCACCTGATTACCCGTAAAAAAGCATTCGTATTATTTATTTTATTTTAACTTATTTCCCCCCATAAATCTCGGGCTTTCATTAGCCCATGCGTGTAACAAAGCCTGTGAGCTCCACCGACTTGACCCTCGGGTCTCACGCGGTGCGGCTCACAGGTCACGACTAAAGAGTTCCCCTTTGGTCGTGGGTAGTTTTTGGTAGGGTAAAATCTACCAAACTCTTACAATGTATTTAGTTTTATTTCAAAGTATGCATGTGAAGAAAAATTAATAGCCCAAACGTATGATGGGGCAGCTGTCATGTCCGGGCTACATAATGGTTTACAATCGCTAGTGCGTTCGAAGTATGAAAATGTTATTTTTGTACATTGCTATGCACATAAATTAAATCTTGTCTTAAAACAGTCAGTTGAGTATATTAAAGATTGTAAAATATTTTTTTCAACCCTTTCTGGTTTATCGTCTTTTTTTTCAAAATCTACCAAACGAGTACATGCACTTGATAATGTAGTTAAAAAACGTTTTCCATCAGTAGCTCCAACAAGATGGAATTACAATAGTCGTCTTATTGAAATGATGGTTGAACATAAACTAGATGTTATAAATCTAATGGAATCAATCATAGAGAATGCCCAAAATTGAGATTCGGAAACATTGTCTTCTGCTAAAGGGTATGTGGAAATTCTTCAAAGTTTTGATTTCAATTTTTTTCTTAAATTATTTTCAATCATTTTACCACAAGCAACGATTATTTTTGAAATCTTCCAAAAAAAAATTTTTGATTTTTCTTATTGCTCAAAAAAGATTGACGATTTTATTGTTTATTTAAATACTGTCATTTCAAGTTTTGATGATATTTGGTCACAGTTAGAAATTATAAACAATGAAATACAGCCTCAAATCCACCGTTCAAAAAGGCAAAGATTTAATCAAGTTTCTGGAGATCTAAAAACTAATTACAGACGACTATTTTTTGAAATAATTGACATTATAATTAATAAGACAAAAGAACGGTTTTCAAATCTTAATCAATTACAATTTTTCGCATTATTAGACTTTAAAAAATTTAGTCTATATGCTATAGTCTATAATAATTTTCCTATAAACTTATTCAATTTGTTGAAACAATTATACGGTAAATATTTTGATTTACCCAAATTGAGAAGTGAACTTTCGGTTGTCTACTCGACCGAAGAATTTCAAAAACCTAATGTTCACGATCTTTTAATTTACTTAAAAACCACAAATTTAGACGAAAACTTACAACAAGCAACTAAATTGATTTCATTGATACTAACTATTCCAGCTACTAGTGCATCAGCAGAACGTTCATTCTCGGCCCTTAAAAGGATTAAGAATTCATCAAGAAATTCCCAAGAACAAAATCGTCTTTCATCATTATCAATGCTGTCAATAGAAAAAAAAATTATTGGAAGAGTTGAAAAAAAAATCTACGTTTCATGATGAAGTAATCAAAGCTTTCCTTACTAAAAATAGAAGAATTGATTTAATATATAAGTAATTTTGTAGTTAATAAGTTTATTATTTTTAAAAAGTGATTTATTTTTTGTTTATTAAATATAATATTGTGTTATGTACTAAGGCAATATATATTAAAAATTACGTAAAACTTTGTATGTTGCAAGTAATATTTTAAGATAAGTGTAGGGGGTGTGAGGGGCTATGCCCCCCACGATCTTATCAACTTACAACTTCAATGCATACACTAAGCTGAAATGCACGCTACGCCACTGCTATGTATGAGAAATTTAATTCCAATATTATGTATTCAAAACATGAAAATGAATCTGTTCCAAGTTTTGAAGATAATTATACCGTTGAACATAATACTATAGATGTGTTTCATGAAATTACATTATCTGACAACCAATATTAACAAGAAACTTGATACCTACATGTATTATAATATATTACTTATTTTTATTTTTATTTTTTAAAAAGAATATAATGTTATTTTCTATTAATATTGTACTAAGTAGTACAAAATATTTTGAAAAGGTATTGTTTATTTTACTTAAGTAAATTGTTTAAATTATGAAACTATTTAATTATTAACTATTTAGTATTTACAGCTCCTTATTATCGTACTAGTTATTACTCATTACCAACACATAGGTGAATAATGCTTACAATGAATATAACACCAAAACACGAATAGGTATGTCAATACTTTTATTTTAAATTACGAGTCCAACTGTCCAATTTTTAAAAGAATGGGTAAAATGGTGATGATAAGATTAGGGATAACAATTTTGGTAATAATTACAATTTATGGTTGGCGATATTTGGCTACTATAAAAAATGATTTGGCTACATTATTATTGGTATATCTGGCAACCCTGTGCGGTTAACGTATGGACTCTCGTGGGCTGGAGTATAGTTCTCTGCACTTACTAACTTAATGAATTCCTCAAATAGTTTGAGTACAAGGCACAACTCTTTACATATCTTCCATTCTCCAGATGTAAGTTTATGTAAATCTGCATCTATTATTGCTACAGTTAGCTTTACAGTGGTTTCCAATTCAACAAACCGATTCAACATATGGAATTTGGAATTCCAACGTGTGGCTACATCTTACAGTAGTTTTTTTGGTGTTGCCCCTGAGTTCTCCTGGTAAAGCATGAGTTAATGGTTAGCATTTGAACTTCGCTTAAAATGCCTGACAGTCGTCTTCACAGTATTTAATAAATTTGATTGTGTTTTTAATGCTTCTTTCACAATCAAATTTAAGCTGTGGGCAAAGCACCAAAAATGTATTAACTGTAATGTACTTATTGCACCTTTTATGTTTGCAGCATTATCAGACACTACAAATACAATGTTATCCTTTATTTGCCATTCGTCAATAATTGATTGGATAATTATGCTTAAGTTCAAACTTGTGTGTTTTTCAGTAAAATGAGCACATTGAAGCAATACTGATTTTAAATTGAAATTCGGATCGGCATAATGAGCAGTAACAGCTAAAAAACTTGTTTTGTTTATATAAGTCCAACAGTCAGTGTTCAAGCAAACCGAGAAGGGTAATCTTGAACTTTTATTTTGGTTTCATTAAATAAATTTTCATAAGCTGTTACGGAATAAACGAAATATAAGGGTTTTTATCAAAACCAACAAATACAACGAAATGACAGGTTAAAACTGAACAAGTGACAGATGAAAACCGCACCAAGTAAATGCAAACGGCAATACAATGGTGTGGTGTTCATCTGTCATCACCAAACGCGCGGGCCAATCAGCGACTGACTAAGTTATCAGAAAGGGTATATATACCGGACGATCTCGATAACTTAGTTATATAGTTGTTCCAGTTGTCAGCCCAACCTAAGCCAGCTGAATGCCGTCAACTCCAGTCCAACATGGGTTGCACACCGCGGCGGACGCAAGCACACGAAGAGGCCAAACCCCTCGCCGACTCCCACGGATCACAAGAAACAAAAACAACAAGGTCGTCAACGCAGTGCACCTCCTTCCCCTATGCCGACCGAATCCGACTCCATCTCCAGCGATTCATTTGAAAGCAGCTCCGCTTCTAGTCAAAGTCCACGCTCCACGTCACCTACTCCTTGACCCCAAACCATCCAAAAGGAACGCATCCCACCAATAATCGTGGACCCGTCCCATTGGGCTTCGGCCGCACCCATGATCATGCCTTCATTCACTCAAGACAAACTCACAGCCAAGTTCAGTCAGAACAACATCAAGCTCCAAGCTGTAGACACAACCACCTTCCGTTCAGTACAAGCCGTCTTGGAAAACGCCAACATACCCTTCCATACCTTCTCATTGCCGGCAGAACGCCAGCTCAAAGTACTGCTCAGGGGCATCCCAAGCTACAACACCGAGGATACCGTGAAATCCGAGCTCGAATCACTAGGATACACCATCTCGCATGTGCGCCAATTCCTGAAAGACGGAAGGAAGCTGCCGATGTACATGGTGTGTCTCCCTAACACTCAATTAAGCAAGAACATCTTCAACCTATCCAGTCTATTTTACCTAATCATTCGCGTAGAAGCATATAAAACATCAGGACCATCCCAGTGCTTCTCTTGCCAAGGCTTCGGACACTCTTCAGCTAATTACAAGCACCAGCCAAAATGCGTGAAATGCGGCAATGACCACGCAACCAAGACGTGTACCAAAACTCCTGACCAACCGCCAAAATGTTGCAACTGCAATGGCGAACACGCGGCTAACTACTGTCAATGTCCCGCCTACATCAAAGCTACCTCTGCAAAGAAATCCAAACCTCATGACATCACTCCGCCACCAGCTACTCAACCAACATCTATTCCACCCACAAGCCCCACGCAACTCACCTATGCACAGGCTCTATCGCCGCCCAAATCTCAACTAGCTCCACCAATTCAACCGCTAAGCGAGATTAACACTAACCTAATTGATATCCTGAATCACGCCATATACCAGATATCTACTGCATCGAGTTTCAAAGACTCCATCCTGTCTGTAATGTCGGCCATTGTCTCACTTATAAACCAAGATGGACGAACAACTTAAAATTCTCTACTGGAATTGCCAAGGTCTGGGCAAGAAAAAATCAGAACTCCTCCATTTCGTTCGACAACATAAAACCCACATCATCCTACTCAGCGAAACACACCTCAAACCCTCAACGTCTTTCAAACTCCCAAACTACCAGATTTATAGAAACGATCGACCCACTCATCCCGGCCAGTCAAGAAGCGCCGGAGGCACAGCGATCCTAGTAGCCAACAAGCTCATTCACTACGAAGTCCCCATTCAGACAAACTCTCTGGAAAACACTACCATCCACATTCAGTTAAACAACCGAGAGACCAAAATCTCGGCAATTTACAAAAGGCCTATAAACCCACTTATGCCATCGGACGTGGATAACCTCCTGGACACCGACCTTCCGACTATTCTAGCGGGCGATTGGAACGCTAAACACCCGTTCTGGAACAGCCAAAGAACAAACGCTGCTGGCCTGACACTTCTTAACCACATGGAGGAGAATGACTACCTCATTGTTGCACCAGACACCCCGACCCACCGTCCAGACCAGCCCCATCATCAACCTGACGTTCTAGATATTGTAATACTGAAGAACAACCACCTACAATATGAACTCTGCAACTTCTCAGACGAACTCTCGTCTGACCACAGTCCGGTCATCCTAACCCTTCGAGGCAAGCCATCGTCCGACCCACCAAACCAACAGAGTCATGTTACAAACTGGCCAAGATTCGCAGTCGATCTGCATTTTTCCATCCCAAGCCCGAATCCAACCATCTACTCAACTTCGGAACTCAATCAAGTGATTGAGAACTTTACCACTACTGTCCAGGACACCTTGTCCAAAAATTCTTCTACCCTCATCAACCAAACAAACCAAACACGCATACCAGACAATATCCAGCTCGAAATCACTAAAAAGAGAAGACTACGGAGGGCCTGGCAAAATACCCGGAACCCAGAAACCAAACACAGGTTCAATAACCAGACATCAAAAGTCAAGAGATTACGACTAGTTGTGCACAGATTTTCACGTACAATACATAATTATTAATCAGACACTAGTGCACGGCAAGTGAGACACTTTTGTAAACAGTAGCGCGATTCTTGTGGCCGGCCACAAAGTATCTCGTGTGAAACAGCTCTAAATCGAATATTTGGCAATAATTGATTAAATCGATAATCAATTAAAATGATAATCGATTAACTATTGATCGATTATATCGATTGTTAGGTGTGATTATAGTAGACAACCACCGGGAGCAGTAGTGTCGGTATTTCAGTATGATTGCAGTGAGTGGTCTTTCTATTTATCTCTTTTCTATGACCACTCGTCAGACGAAAACTAGTCATAATTGCGCATGTCTCGCAGAGCTAGTGACCAATGTCGCCTTACCACCTGTTGACTACGACACTATACACCATGTGTTACGTTTTTGCGTTATTCTGCGTGTATACGTATATTCCTGAACGCTCTGCTGATTCACTTAAACATTTTAATTTGTATAACTTAAACAACATGTTTTTCAATTTATTTCCTGAACTATTGGTACTAATGTACTAAACGTACATATTAAAAAAATAAAAATATTTTTATTTTGGATAATAAGTTTTGCCGAACGTTTAAGAATTATAAACATGTATGAGGTAAATTTGGAGAAAGATCCTAACATGTCCATGAGAAGTATAAGACAGATAATTTCAAAATGTATGGGAATTGGCGAGTCAACTGTGCACAGGACAATCAATGAATACAAGGAGACAAATACAGTGACCTCTCCGAAACGCAAAAGGGTAAGAGAAAATGTTTTCCATTTATACGATGACTTTTTGAGAAATGTAGTCCGTAGACATGTCCACAGTATTTGGTTTCGACGTGAAATTCCGACCATCGATAAAATTTATAAAGTAGTGTCTGATGACAGTTTACCAGCTATATCGCGAACCAATTTATACAAACTAATAAGAGATCTAGATTTCCGTTATTGTAAGCGCAGTCGTAATAGTGCTTTAACCGAAAAAAGCGAAATCGTTGTACGGCGTAGACGATATTTACGGATAATACGAGAATACCGAGAATAAGGTCGTCACATTTATTATTTAGACGAGACATGGGTAAATGCTGGCGAATGCCCAAATAAGGTATGGGTCGATTCAACAATACAATAACACCGTGATGCATTCCTTAAGGGGCTCACAACCGGTGCTCCGAATACAAGTGTAAACGCCTTATTGTTCTACACATCGGTTCTGAAGATGGATTTGTTCCCGGTGGGTTGTTATGTTTTGAATCGAAAAAAAACTCACGTGATAATCATGATGAGATGAACGGCCAGACATTTTATGAATGGATGGAAAACATTTTACCTCAACTGCAAGACAACTGTGTTGTAGTGATGGACAATGCGCCGTATCACTCGGTAAAGAAAGACAAATCACCGACATCGTCTACAAGGAAGGCCGATATAATAAAATGGTTAGAAGATAAAGGTGAGGTCGTTGATAATACCATGGTTATCCCTTAATTATTGGACATAGTTAAGCGAATCAATTTTTTTTACAATATTGTTTCTAAATTGCCCATAGAAACCAGCCTTATAACTTAATTTGTTTTTGTTACCTTGTGGTCTCAATGCTAAATTTACAATTAAAAAACAGGTAGTAATAAACAAATTGATATATCTTTTTTTCCAAAAATAAAGTGTTTTATCTGCACTTATTTTGCTGCATTTTAAAAATGTTCTCCTGAAATAAAACCAAGTATTAAATAAAACAGAAAACATTATACACATTTAGTCCCTTTGATGTATCATAAACATTGAATTTCGGCTATAAATAAATAAAAATATACACAAGATATAACTCATTATGTTAAACAATTTAATCTCTGACATCTGTAGCTCTATTATTATGAATAGCCAATGAGAATTTTCGATTTTTTTTTGTTTTACCACATGTCTTTTGACTTGTTGTTTACTGCCTACTATCAAAGGTACACACTACAATACATTTCTGAGTCCCAATTTCTCTTAACTGAGGCTCCTTTTTGAGCCACCCACTATTTCTATTATGGCTTACTTTTATCACCATTTAAACAAATTAGTGAATAATCAATATTAGATCCAATATAATGCCAAATATTAATATTTGACATATTTCTGCAAAGTTTGTCTTTTAAAGTTCCTATTATAAAAATTAATAAAACTTTTAAACTTCGGTATACATTCAGATTTATTTATTTTAGTATAATATATATTTTAAAAATTGTGTTGTTCATGACATTTCATTACTAAATTGTATATTTATAACAGATTAATTTAATTTATTTAATTTATTAGATTATATAATGACATAATTTAAAAAAATAACAAATTTGTGATATTAAATTAAATCACTTGTCGTTCTGCCAAGTTACCGTACTGTTGGATACAAAATAATCAGCAAATAAATCTCTAATTCTTAATGGTTCTAATCCTGATCTTCTTGGCACCCTTTGCACTGGCATAAATGAGGTCATACTGCCTTGGTCTTCTCTCCAGGATCCTGGCTGAAGTTCGCTTTCTTTTTCATTATCGAATACTCCTGGTGGAGAATATATTCCACTTGAAGTTTTATTTCTTCTTAAGTAGTTATGCAGTAGTACACATGCCATAGTTATTTGAGAAACCTTCTGTTCACTCAGTAAAATCGGTTATCTGAATACTCTAAACACTGAGGATAAAATGCCAAATACATTCTCTACTACACGACGTGCTCTTGACAGCCGATAGTTGTATACACGTTTTTTGTTACCCTTTTCAAAAACTCCAGAGTATGGCTTCATCATATGAGTTCCCAATGTAAATGCATTATCTCCTACGAATACATAGGTTACTAACTCATTTTTGTTTGAAAGTGGTGTATCTAATGGCAGCTTAAGTTGATTTTTTTCTAATGTGGTCCATAGTGATGTATTTTTAAATACACCACCATCACTTATCCTACCCTGAAAACCGATATCTACATAGGTGAACATGTAGTTGGCATCAACTAACGCCATTAACACAATGCTAAAAGTTTCCTTATAATTAAAGAACTCTGATCCACTATTTATCGGGCATTGAATGACTATATGTTTCCCGTCGATTGCTCCTACGCAATGTGGGAAGTTCCATTTCTCATCATAGTCTTCTGCAACCTTCAGCCATTCTTCAGGATTTTTTGGTAACTGTAAATGTGACATTGATATTAACTATTGTTGTTTTATATCAGCCTTAATATGAAAATATTTAAATATTTATTTTTGATGTATTTATATAATATGTTTGTTTGAATTTTAAGGCATTAGCTGACAAATCTACTAGTGATATATATGAAGACGATGGTGACCATGAACAGTACGAGGAAGAAGCAAATGAAGAAATGAACACTACTACTCCTTCGGTTACTCAAGAGAAAAGTGTTATCAACAATCCATTAATAAATAGAAAAAAATCAAAAAAAGACTGTAATCAGAAAATTATTGAAAATCGTATGGATGAAGCTTATAACATTTTAAAGAAAGTGTCAAATGCACCCATTAGCGATGAATGTTCTTTATACTCAGAGTTACTTGCAAAAAAATTGAGGAATTTAAAAGATGATAATACCCGTGAATTTGCAATGCATGAAATCGACAATTTCCTTTATGCCCTTAAACAGAATAATACTGAAGCATTAACACGGTTTTCCGATCAGTATCGTCTCCAACCATCATCACATTATCAGACTTCACAAAATAATTTGAAACTTTCATCTCACTCTCAACCATCACCAGATTATACAAATATATCACAACATTACCAGACACCACAAGCTTATTTGGCACCTTCATCTCATTCTCAACCATCACCAGATTATACAAATATATCACAACATTACCAGACACCACAAGCTTATTTGGCACCTTCACCTCGCCCTCGGTCATCACCAGAATATACAAATCTATTACCACATAACCAGGCACAACAAACTTATTTAGCACCTTTACCTCGCCCTCGACCATCACCAGAACATGGAGTACCATCACCACAAAATCATGTTGCATCTTTGCTCAATTCCCAGATTTCATCAGATTATTCAAATTCTCAGTCATCAAATATAACTGCTTCTCAAAATAAAAAGATAAAAACTTCAGTATCTCAAAATGAACTAAGTTTTGATGGATTATTTAAAAAATCATAGGTTGACTTTTTATTAGGTCTGACAAAATCTATATATTACCTATATGAATTAATTATATACAAATTATTATATTACATTAACAAATTTGTTTTTTTTACTTTTATCTCGTCTTTCAACTCTTCTATTAATGCTGCACATACTTCTTGTACACAATTTGAAATAGTTTGTGGAGAGAATTTAAACAGGTAAGACTAGCTGATAAAACTGTCACCAGTGGCCAAGTATCTTAGTGTCACTGCTAACCTCTCTTGTACTGGTATACATCTCTGCATGTTGGTGTCCATTTTTGAAACAAAAGGACCAATCTTATTTAATAAATATGCAAAGTCACCTGATGACATTCTACAAAAATTATCAAATTTTCTTGATGGATTTATTTGAGTGTCATGTAACAAATGTGTTGCGTTGTATCTATAAAAAAATGAAATATTTAGGTACATTTATTAGCTATTATATAAAAACAATAAAAAAAGTTAATATGGTTACCTACTTAACTATTTGCACTTTAAAAATAGAGCACATTCAATGATTCCTAACAGTATATTTTTATCTACTACCTAGTCATTTTATTAAATAATTGTCAAATGTTTTTACAAGTGCTCTTTTAAAGGTTTTAAAATCATTTTTTAATAATGACCTAATTTTTTCATTTAAATAATGTAAAATATAATACAACTGTGAAAGAAGTTTATATTCATTGTTTTTTAAAAATCATTTAAAAGTTAGTAAAATATAATATAAACGTTAAGTAAATTATGAATTATACACATACTACCTCCTTGTAGATGGATGCATATTATAACATATTATTTGGTCTAACTACAAGTATAGTTATAGGCACACATAGGCGCAATTAGTGGGGTGGTGTAGGGGGGTAAGTCCTATAAAAAACTTGCAAATCCCACTAAAAAACTATTCTGAAAAAAGACAGAAAGACTGAGGGAAGAGACCTCCCATCGGAGGTACTTCAACATGAATAAACAATATAACTAGTATAATAAAACTATTATAAACAGTAACAGGAATACAGGATACATTTTTTTCCGTTTACCGATTAATGTACTAAATTGGTATTTGCTATTTGGTACGCAAGAGTGAAGCCGCGTCGGACAATCACAGTCCTGATGTACGCTAGGGTTGTCCCTTCGACAACGACCATCGAGCGTAAATGATACGGCAGACAGAATGAGAAAAACTTTTCCAGTGAGAGCGTGGTCAATCAGGCTAGAAACGATTCATTTTTCTTCTGCGATACAGGGCCTCACCCATTATTTTTCACTTATTTTGGACCTATATAACCAATAACCATGCTATGGTTACCATAGCCAGTAATACACGGTAGGACCGACTCAAAGTTTATAGACTATACAGGTTGCCTCATTTTTAAAATATCGAAAAAACAGGAGTGGGAGAAAATAACGCTGTGACGTCATCGTCTTACAAACTATAAACGATAACAAGTGTTTAGTATTATGTTTTTATGTAGTTTCGTTTCACAACCTTTCGATTTTGTTTTATTTATTTAACTAAATAGTGTTTTAATTTGAATAATTACTTATTATGGCTACGACGGAAATAAATAAACCTAAAGGTGGTTCTGTTTGCGCGGTATCTACTTGCGTTGATTATTCTGCAAAATCGAAAAATGAAGAGAGAACTGATATTTCATTCCACAGGTAAATACATTTGATTTTTATAGTATTACTTTGTACAATCTAGCTATTATAACAATAATAATATTATTACAGTCAATCAAAGTTCAACAACCTTGATTAATTTCAAATAACTTAGCAAATGCAATGAAATGATTAATTTTTTTGAGTGTATTATGAAATTATTAGGTATTTATCAATTTTTATAAATTTAAAATATTTAATATCTATCATAGATGGATATATAATATTATTACTTGTTTTAAATGTTAATTCACGTTTTTGATCATAATAAATTTGTTTTGAAGTAAATTTTTAATGACTGTTTAGTGTTTATTTTAACACAGTTTCAGTAGAAACTCAAAGATATAACATTTAACTATTTTAGTGTACACGGTGTACCATTAGTTGTCTAAATTATATATTATAATTAATTTCAATTTATACCTTAAATAAATTACTGTGTAGACCTAGCCAATCTTGAGCAAAATACTTCAAAAGTAATAAAATTACAATTACTTATTAGGTACTCTTCTGTATTGTAAACTTAAACTTAAATGTATTTAAGTTACTTTATATCTGAAATAAGAACTTAATATATAGCCCAGTCGAATTATTAGACGAAAATAATGCTTCAGTTCGGAAAAAATCCCATCAAGCTGAAATTTGGCATACACCTTTATAACGTCGTCATAAACAATGTGTAAAAAGTCGACCACGAAATCACGTGAGCGTCAAAGGTTATTCGAGGTCAAAGGTCATAAAAATAGCCTTTTTTTAATATCTCGCTTGTTGCTGGTCGTACGATAAAATGTTTCATACAAAAGTTGTAGAGGAGGTAATTCTATACAAAAAAGGAACTGAACGGCTCTGTGCAATAACCAGACAGCTCCATTTTTAACGAAATTCGTATTATCATGATTTAAAATAGAAAAAATTATTTTCAGATTTTCTGTGCAAGAACGAGATAAATCCGACTATCAGTATAGAAATTATAATGGTTTTGGAGCTATGTACCTGGTTTTTTGATTTCAGGCGAAAAACCAGACAACTTCGGAGCTGTCTTAGTTTTGCCCTGAATGTTGCCTATACTGTATTTATCACGTGCTATCGCATATTATGCTATCATCAATTTTCAGTTTTGATAACAGTAATATTGTTAAATTTAAATTATTTACCTGTTTGAATAATCAATAGTAATGTACTAATGCTGTCTATAAGGTTGTAGTCTAGTAGACTCTAGTCTGATCTTAGTAGTTTGTTTTATATTTGTTTTATTTTATTATATAAAATATATAACGAGGAAGTTTAATTTGTACGCTACAAGTAGAAAACTTATATGTGATGGACTTTATGAGTCAGTTGATTCAGAATAAGAATCAGAATTTGATGACGATAATATAGATCCCGATTTTGTTATTGAGAAACAGACACCAGAAGCCGATGATATTTTAGACGGTATTCTTTCTTTTGAGACTGACTCAGAGTGTGAACAAGTTCAACAAGTTAAGGGTACTTTTGATGGTCCTAATATTATTGAAGCATCTGATGATGAGACAGATATTTTTGGTGGACCTTCAAGTTCCACTGCAACAAAAAGAAGTGGTCCAGTAAATTGGAAGCGCAATAAAGAAAAAAGGAATTTGTCAGTAACACTACAAATAAATGGGTAGAACACGATTGCGTACGTTTGTCCTTTTTGACAACACGATTGCGTATGTTTGAAGATGGGTAGCAAATATCTTTAAGAAAAAAAAAATAAACACTATTGCGTATGAAATTGTATGCAACGTTGTCAAATTTATTAATTTTACAATATACCAAATAAATATCCATTAAATGTAGACTTTTATAATAATCAATATAAAAGTTAGTTAGTAATACTAGTATAGGTGTACAAAAGTCGTATATTATGTGTGTGTATGTGATTATGTGAAGCTGCTCTGGACTCTTTTATTTAATAATTAGTTCATATTTTGTATATTGTAAAAGGTTACGATTCACGACTGTTATAATAGTGGTTTATGTCTACATACATTGTGAATATAATATAATATAATTATAATATAGTATAATATGTATTCACAGAGTCATGGCTCTCAACAATATGTTATGATGTTGAGTTGGTTTATGAGCTTGTAACTTAAGAGTTCAATGACAATGTTTAAATTTGTTATATTATAGATTTGTTAAACAACTTATACGTTATATGTAAATATGTTACATATTTTCTTTGTTTCATATAACAAACAAACTTTTAAAAATTTTCATTTGGAATTTGACGACTATAAACTGTTTGATATAATAAACATTTTTTTTTTATTTTTCATGGAAATGAAATATGTCAAAAAAATAAATTTCATGAAATTTTAAAACCTTAACAATAAGCGTAGGTAATAAAAGCTAAATGATTATTAAAAAACCAATGTATTTATAAATTATTTTTAGTGTAATCATGTGGTACCTATATACTAGTATGAAAATTGGCAACAACGCTAAATAGTCCGTACGCAATCGTGTAGTTGAAAATCAGGTAAAATCGTGCGCAATCGTGTTTTACCCAAATAAATTAATTAAGGAAAAAACAACAGGCTTAGATTGTAAATGTGTCTATCAATGCTATTCCAAAATAAATGATGATTAAAATAAACTTATTATCAATATGTTTAACCCAATTAACAGCAAGGAAAAACAAGACACTTTTTTGTGTGGTCTTATAAGTGTTGATACCGTTGTAAGCAGAGGTGTTCCCAATATTTTTTTTGAGAGTATACTAAGACTCTAGTCAAGGTGAAGATCCATGATTTAGTAATAAACATGAATATTTAATAATATACAAATATTTTTACTGTGGTCTATAATTATAAAGGATGTGTTAAAAATATGAAAAAAAAAATCAAACTTTTAAAAAAAGCTTGAAATTACCTTTATAAGTCAATAAAATATGAAAATATACAAATACTAAAAAATTTAATTAAATAAATTGTTAAAAAATAATTTCTGCATCTTATTTTCGTCGTCTATTTCTTTTCTTTCTTTACCTCTAGGAGTGGAAACGGCAGAACGGTGATCTCTTAACCAAATTTTAATATAAGGTCTAGGATTAAAATCTGCAACTGAAGGGCCATTGATAGAGATGAACATCAAATCTGACACATTTTCAATGTTTAATCTAGTCCTTAAATCAGTTATTGTCAAATTCATATCGGAAAACCCTCGTTCACAATCAGCTGTTGAAGTTGGGAGTATATTTAATGCTTTCATGAAACTAGATAAAACATTTCTTGAACGGAAGTCAACTACACTTTCAAATTCAGAAAAACCTAATGTCCGTGATACTCTTTTAACTTCATCTTCTCCCTTTGTATCATTAGTTGCTACTTTGAACAATCCATCAATTACCTATAAAATAAAAGACGATTTATTAAAATATTCATTTATTCTGTTTAAATAATCAAAATATTGAAATAAATTATCAAAATAATAGTTTTTTTCTTTACCTGAATGTCTTCTAGCATTGTTTTATCTTTTGAGTCATCAAATAAGCGTTGACGCATTCTGTCAACTAAATTTTGCAAAAATTGTAACCTGTTAATCCCTCCTGATTTTGTCATTGTAATATTGACACCTTTGTTAATTCCTTTCTGAATAGCTTCTATAATTTCCTTTTCTTTTTCCCCAGGTTCAGCTTTCAGACTTTCTAAAATTCTAATCGTTCTATTTATCTCCGACTGGGCACGCATTAGAGTTGTTTTTCTGGACTGTAATATACAAGATAACATTGCAAGCTCAGAAAGAACATCGTAAAAAAGTCCAAGTTCCTCCAAAAAAGAAGAGGATTCTAATTTTTTTTTTATGCCGTTTGATGTCGCATCATGTGTTTTACTAACATGTAAATATATTCCCGGATAATTATTCCATATGGCTTTTATAGTTCGAAAACTGCTTGCAGACCAGCGTACATTCAAAACACGACCTATTTTTGGAAGTATCCCATACATCTTGTATTTGATTATCGATTTGACTATCACTAACAAAATTATCTTCATTGGGCATCACTAGCTCGTGTGAACTAGTAGCGCAAATGGCAGTATTAGTCGCATTTTTAGGTTTTTTTTCTCGGGGCATAAAAAAAACTATCAAGTGTTCCGCTTTCACGTTTAAAATTCGAACTCATATTTTGATAAAAATTTAAATAACACTTTATACAGTAAAACAGATTAGGATAGTTAATTAAACTCAATTAAATAAATTAATAAAACTGCTCAAATAAAATGAATACGTTAGTAAATAATAATTAATAAAAGAATTAAGAACTTATTCACGGTAAACAAAGAACGGTAGATCACACAACGCACAATCGATTTATAAAAATAATAAAATGTTACAAGTCGGCGGTAACGGATGTACTGATTAAATTAATCGTGTTCAGAGTCAGATGCATTTCCATCATCTAATCTAATCTATCTAACGCGATAGTTCGTTTCTTGTTTTCTGAGAATCTAATAATAGATGTAAGATATAAGTGTCATATTTCCGTTATCAGCGTCATAAATAATAATTGACTTTCGTAGCATTTTCTGAGTAACCAAAACCAGTTTTTTTTTTACTTTTGTATATAATTTGAGAGTATACGCAGTATACCCATAGTTCTGACAAAATATCTTGAGAGTATACGGCGTATATGTAGTATACCCTATGGGAACACCTCTGGTTGTAAGGCGTAGACCAAAATCGGGCCTTGGTAAAAGTAGGTATTGTTCCTGCAAATATAAGATACGTCTTGATGTGAAAGAAGTTATTGTTTGCAAAAAATCATTTTGTAGACTATTTGGCACAGGCAAATCTAGAGTGGAAAGACTTGTAAATAAAATAAAATCTAATGAGCCTAGTCCAGTTGATTTACATGGGAAACATCACAACCGACCAAACAAATATAAATATTTTTATTTTACTATCTTTTATCTAGTTTATATTATTATTTATTATGTAGGTAGTTAAATGTGTTTAAATTCTACTATGACTAATATTATTACCTATCTTTAAGGTACGATAGCCAGTTTTGATGTAAATTCAAATGAATAACAATTTAATTTTTCAGTTGACATAAAACTAAGTGGTTAAAGTAAAAATACTACTGAAGAATAAACAAAATTCATAAAGTAATATATTTTAACTATATATTACTAATATTATTAGTGGAAAAACTTATGACTTCTATACATTTACTAAGCTTATTTTAATATATTCATTTGTATATTTATCAGAGTTCAAACTGAAAACAATAAATCATTTTTGGAGTTATCTAGTTTATTGTCCAGAAATTATAACTATTTTTTTGTTTATTTTTGAAAACATGTACAGGCTTAGTTTTTTTTTCTTAAACCTCAAGTATGCTGTTTGATAGTATAAGTACATGATAGTTATTAACTCAGTTAAATAAAAAAAAACTAATTCTTAGTAAGCTTTTTACATTATAAAAAAAAAAAAAAGGATTTACTAACTCCAAGCAATAAACAAGATAACTCCAGGAAAGATTTCTTGTTTGTGGCTAAAAGTGTAAAAAATATTCATGTAACAACTTCATTAAGGACAGCACGGTTTTTATCACTATTTTAAGTATATAAAATAATTTTTCTTTTTATTATTCTTCACTTATGTATATATTAAACATTGAATATGTGCTTCCTGAAAAAAATGATAAAACGGAGCTGTCTGGTTATTGCACAGAGCCCTTCAGTCTATGACATTTACACGTAAGAGTTATAGTCTTTGAGCTATAAAGCCTACAAAGTACATACTTTTAAAGAAATTTGTACAAAAAAAAGTTTCAAATAAAAATTGTCTACAAGATGGTTTTTTTAATATTTATGATATGTAATTTCACTTGCAGTACTCACGATTCAGAAAATTACAATTACATAACGATAATAAAAATGCATTCGTTTCCACACGAATTTGCATTTTTTTTTTTTACGTGGTTTCCCTTATAGGCCTAGTCCATTTACATCGTTAAAGAGTGATTAAATATAATATTTTAATTACTAACAAATAACTCAACTCTCGGTTTACTCATCATATGATGGCATGTCTTGCATTAGAATGTCTTGTTCTTCGTTATTTTGGGGTTCGTCAGCCAAACAGTCTAGTGCAGCGTTTCCTAAATACCGGGTCGCGACCCACTACCGGGCCATAAAAAATTTAATACCTGGTCGCAAAATTTAATGAAATTTTCATATTAAATTTGTTATTTATCATTTTCGTTTGATAATTTACACTTTTAAGTAAAAATAAATTCATTAATACGAATAACTATTATTTACAACATAAATAATAATTATTGAGATTATCAACTAGGCTTCATGAAAAACCCGAATAGTATGACATTCGCCGTATCTATAAATACATTATAATAGTATTAAATGAATGACAAGCGTCGTTGGTTGTTACGGCACTAATCCGTTATCCGTTATCTACAAATGAATTACCGATATAGGCATATTATAGCGATGGCTAAATATTTATTTCAGTTTGAACCTTGGTGTCAAACGACGCACGTCTACGACGAGTTATTAAAATTGTAATACGTATACGCGTCTTATTTTCTCGCGTTTATTTATAGTGGATAAGTGGTTAATAAGACCAAGTACCGGTTCCATAAGAAACACCAACCAAGAGTCGAGTGATGTAAGTACAAGTTCTAATATTGGTTCTAATAAATGGTCGTCCGATGCGCAAAGTAATTCTCTTACGAAAAAAAGGGGGCCTGGACTCGACAGTATTTTGAAAATTACATTCAATTTGGCTTTATCGAGGGCGATGATAACAAACCATTCTGTGTAATATGTAATGCAGAACTTTCAAACGAGTCCATGAAGCCTTCGAAGTTGAAGAGGCATTTAGAATTGAAGCATCCTGAATACAAAGAAAAGCATATAGATTTTTTCATTAACAGGAGAAGACAATTAAAAAGTTCCAAAAAAAATATGACTTCAATGTTTTCACTTAGTCCTCAAACTGAAAACCTTGTATTGGCTTCTTATGAAATATCAAAATTAATTGCTGAAACGGGTTATCCACACAAAATCGGTGAAAAATTAATACTTCCGGCAATGAAAATAATTTCATCTCGAATATGCGAAAAAAAACAGGAAAAACAAGTAAATTTGTTGGCGTTGTCGAATAACACGGTGAAGCGTAGAATTGTGGATATGGCAAATAACATTGAAGAAACAATAGTAGGCCACCTCAAATCGTGTTATTATTTTTCTTTACAAGTTGATGAAAGTACAGACGTGTCGGATAATGCTAATCTAATGTGTTTTGTAAGATATGATCTTGGAAATACTTCTTACAAAGAGTTATTGTTTTGTAAATCGCTGCCAACAAGAACAACAGCAGAAGAATTATTTAATTTAATCAATAGATATATTATTGAGAATGGCATTGAATGAAATAAATGTGTGGGAATGAGTAGCGATGGAGCACGTGCAATGTCAGGTATTCGTACTGGACTTTTTCCAAGAGTAAAAGCTGTAGCGCCGGAATGTGTATGGGTTCATTGTAGTATTCACAGAGAGGCATTAGTGGTCAAAAAAATGCCATTGTCTTTAACTGAAACGATGCAAGAGTGTGTAAAATTTATAAATTTTATTAAATCTCGTCCACTAAACTCGAGAATATTTTCTGCTTTGTGCAAAGAAATGGGGAGTGATCATGAACATCTTCTTTTACACTGTGAGGTGCGATGGCTATCGAGAGGGAATGTCTTGAAAAGACTAATCGAATTGAAGGAAGAAGTTTCGGTATTCTTAGAACAAAATCCTCCAACATCTAAAGATGCAATATTTGAATTTAAAGACAGATTTCATGATGCTAATTGGTTAGTTAAGGTAGCCTACATTTGTGATGTGTTTGATTTTTTGAATAATTTAAATTTGGCACTTCAAGGTGAAAATGTGACAATATTTAAAGTGCAGGAGAAGGTGGAAGCTGCAACAAAAAAACTTAATTTGTGGTCACGTCGCATAAAAACAGGAAATTACGAGGCTTTTACAATGCTGACAGCATTTCAAAAAGAGAATAACATAAGTTTCATGCCACACGATATATCAGCTCTTATTCAGGAACATTTGCAAGGACTGGAAACTAATCTAAAAGAATATTTTCCTCCAATTAACAGTAACAAAGAATGGATAAGAAACCCATTTTCAATCAATATTGAAACAACTTTTTCGGACTTAAATGTTGAATCATTAATTGAACTCTCGTGTGACACGGCACTCAAAGACATATAAAAGGAACGGCCATTAATATATTTTTGGTTATCTTGTCGTAAAGAGTACCCAATTGTAGCAGAACAAGCGATAAAATGTCTAATGCCTTTTTTCACGACCTATAAGTGTGAAGCAGGATTTTCAACACTCGTGTTCCTGAAGAATAAATACAGGAATCGGTTGGAAGTTGAACCGGACTTAAGAATAAAATTAACGTCCTTTCCAGCAAACTTGGAGTTCCTAGTTAAAAATAAACAGCTTCATACTTCTCACTGATAGTAGTCAACTAATACAATTAGTAACTGTGTTATAATTATTACATTGTAGTTTCAAAATATAAATGAACGCTTTAATTTTATTAAAAAATTCTATGTAGATATTCAAATGTGTTTTATTTTGCCTTTTATTACACAATTATAAACGTAAAATATTTTGGTGGGTCACGAAGATGAAAAATATAATTTACCGGGCCAGCCCAAACAAGTTTGGGAAACGCTGGTCTAGTGGGTTTATGCCTTCATATTCATAAGGGTCGTCTATGTCGTCTATATTTTCATCCAAACCATTCGAAGAACTTGAATTCAAGCATGATTGACCATGGCAATGTCCACACATAATTGAACAGCTAACTCCTATTTTTCTGCAACCACAGTTAGTACTACAGCCTTTTGTACAATTACAAAAAATCATATTCAACATTTTTTCAGGTGCGGGTGGTAATAATGTAGTGATAGGTTCTAAAATATTGTCATTCATAGCCCATCCCCACTGTTCAGGGTTTAATGTGTGTACCCAGCCACACTTGTATTTGATAATTCACACGAAGTAGATGCTGTTGGGTGGCACTAGTTGTGGGCGGGAGTGATGATAATTTGACAGGTTAATTATTTCTGGTCAATTTGGCAAAAGTCAAAAACTTATAATTATCATTGGAGTCCTCGTATTTTTGAGCACCATACATGGCTAAAATGAATTGCAATCCATGTTTAAAAATGTCTGCGATTGGACAGTTTCGACAGTTTTTTGTTTTAAATATTTCTGCTATTTTGGTAAGATCTGGACGTTTTTCATATAGTTTTAAAATATTTACTTTTCCTTTATTGAAAAATGTAGACGTTGTATCACATCCAGTGACAGCGTGCAAAAATAAGATTATATATCTACCATAATTGTAGGGGTCCATGCAATCAGGTGAATATATTTTTGTTTCAACTTTTCCTTTCCCAGGTTTTAAAAAATAAACTTGTTCGCGTGACGTAGTTCGTGAAATAAGAAGAACTAGGATATCCACGTCTCCTCCAACAATTATTGTATTTTTAGTCTGAGCCTCAATTTCTGTTTCTATGATAAGTACGTCAGCATCATCCTTAGCTTGTCTTGACTTAATATTAACATTTTCTAATTTTTGCATTAGCGTACGTGTCGCGTTCGGCTCTTAACAAAAATAAATATATAATAAATGTCAAGGGTGCCTTCACGACTAGGCGTTAGTTAAATATAAATACTAACAACCTTATGAATAGCAAAAGGAATTAATATAGATAATCCAAGTGTTATTGGGATAAATAATTGAATTTATTGATTTTATAAGTGATGTTAGGTACTTTGGTTAAGTATAATAAAATAAATAATAATAAAAAATAATAACAAGTGTGGAATGCCTATTTGGCACCCACCAGCTGAATAAAATATAAAGTAATAATAATATTGAAGTGCTTGATTAGCACACAAAAATAATAACAATAATATTGAATAATAATATAAAAACAGCTCGTCAGCTGGTTACCTGGAGAACTGGTGTCCGTTAGCGGCTTCGAACCAAACGCTACCGTCTCAGGATGCGCACATTTACACAATAAAAATACAATATTATAAAAATTAAATGTGCAGCAACCCGAGAACGTACGACTAACGAGCCACCAGTTCAAACGGATAAATCACTGAACACATGTAATTGACAACGACACAAAATGCACGTGCTTCTGTAAGTATCTTGTGGTACGCCCTGAATAGGGGAATAATATTAAATGATTGAACAAATCAAATGACTGAACGATACTTACAGAAGTAAATTCACAGAAGACGATTAGTACAAGATGATTGAATATGTATGAAATATGAATACATTGAATGAATGTTTGCTTCTTCAGCAAAAAATGAATGTATTTAGGTTAATGAAACAATGTGCTCTGGCTGGCAGCTGACTTCGACCGAACAGCTCGAGAAGCAAAAAAAAAAAGAAAAAGAAACGAATGTATTGAGTTGAATATGATGCTTTTACGAAAACGAATGAATATTTGAATGACCAATGAAAAAACGCATAACTCACGAAAATGCGATCAGTACCACCTTAAACATTTAATACGACGAAATACAGACTTTCGGTGGCACTGAAAGCGGTACACAACTTTATGAATAACGAAAAACATTGAAAATACACAAAAAAATAATATGAAAATATAACCGTTGGAATACGCACATTGCCCACTATCAGTAAGATAACACAATGTCACAATCTGACGGTGGGACAAAGCGCGCACTCCCCGATCCGTTGTCGTGAATCACACACACACATGCACACACCAGACAGCCAGCTGATTTGCTGTTGGCGCGGAAACGAAAACATTAATTTGTTTGCGGAGCGAACAGTACGAATTAATCTATTTTTATTGAATCGATTTGAAAGAAATCTTTCTTGGTTTCTATGTACTGTCATAGTAGAATCATTAAAAAAAACTTCCAAAGACCCAATAACTGACTCACATCGTCGACGCTGTTCCATTGCCTTTATGTTTTTACTATTATCGTCATATCTATCAAATACAACTACTATATTAGACCCAAAATGATTTTTCAAATATTGAATATATTTATTTAATATGTAATCATAAGTTTCACCCTGATGCCATACAACACGATCCACCGTCAATAATATAGGTTGAGTTAGAAGTATCCAATTCAACAACACTTGGTTTAAAACAGTTGAATAATGCGGATTTATTAGTTTTCCGCATACCTATTTCGACAAATAGAGCCAAAGGGTATGGAGATAATTCAAATTGTAAATATTCATGTATATTTTCTTGAAACTTTTTATTTAAACTAATCCTTTGAAACAGTAGTAGAGGATCTATAAGAATTGAATAGTCATGAACTTTAATAGAGCTTTTAACACTTAAAAGTGGGAGAACTCTGTTCGCACGCTTGAATTTAAAGTTATCAAATGTTAATCCAACCATACTATTCATTGTGACTATACCAACGTTATAAGTATCATAACAGTTAATTTCATTATTATCGGTTATTCCATTCGCTAATGACATAATTGTATTCATACATGGGAAAGGATTGTACATTGTTAGCCACTCAATGATTATTTTTACGTCTTCATTATCTCTATTTATGCGCGAATCTCTTGTATCAACATGCTGATCAACGGTGTCTAATGAAATGTTACAAAACGTTTCTAATTCTTCACATATTGAGTTCAAAGCATAAATGCCTTAAACCCATTTACTCAAAACGCTCTCTTGAGTACTTCTTTCTCGTGAAACTCCTTCAGTCTTCATTGATTTCATTAGTGATTGCTCAATTACCATATCACTCCAAGTTCCGCAATTAAATTTACTATTGCGTCTTATTGTAAAAAATCCATCAGTAAATTTTTTAAACGCCTGTTGGTCCATATTGTTTTGTAGTTTAAGCATATCCTGCAAATATAAATGTGCTGATTTTGCATGTAGTGTCCAGATGCATGAAAAAAGAGAGAATTTTTTTCACAGCATTTAAGTGTCCTTGCAAATTTCCTAATTTTTCAGATCTGATATTTGATCATTTGATATTTGATCATTGACTATAGATACCATTTGAAAATATTGAACCCATAATTTTGCTGTGGGTCCTCGACTTTGTATATTTTTTAAAGTAGCATTAAACTGTTCTATATATATGGTTCTAGTATACTGCTAGAACATTCTACATCTTCGTATGAACAATTTTGTTTAATTATTTGATTAATATTACCTCTCAAATATTCGTCAGTAGAGTCATCTATTTGTGTATATTCAGCAACAATGGTTGATAACGCTAAATGAAGTAATATGTGACCTCTAACTGCTCTTGAATAAGCATGCATATTTAATATTTTATCCACTGAATTTGGAGCATAAAGAGCTTCTTTAAGTCCACTGCCTGCCATTATATATCCAATTGATCCAAGAAAAGATATGAGTAAGTGAAAACCTCCTAGTTGTATTATAACTTTTGATAGTTCTGAACCTGGTTTAGAGGCTGCAACTATTTCTTGAGCTTTTAAGGCCTACCTAAGAGCATAAGGTAGCTCTTGGTAGCTAGCAGCTGGAAAGCTGTCAATGTTGTTTGGAGAATGTTCCCGGCTTTATGCAAACATTTTTCTGAGGCATCAGAAGATACTCATAAAGACTCTAAAGCAAGAAAAAAGTATCAAGGTTTAAAAGCAAGAGTAGCTAGTCCAGAATTTTTGACCGACTTAGCTCTGATGTGTGACTGTCTTCAAGAATTAACTATTTTGTCAAAACAACTACAAGATCGTTCCACAACACTCATTATTGGTCAAAAGCATATAAATAGAACAATTAGGGTATTAGATTCTTTTAAAAATATACCAGGGGAACATATGTCTGAAGTTTTAAAAATTGAAGATACTATGAAGTTCAAAAATATTCAGCTTTTCACCAATACAAAAATAATTAAAATTAATCAAAGTCAATTTTTTACTAGTCTAATAAACAACTTAAAATCTAGATTCTCGATAATAAACAAGATGATATGATTATTCAAGATATGCAAATAATGGATATGACCAACTGGCCAGAAAATATTGACATACGATTTGGAGAAACCGAGGTTAAACGTTTATGTAAGCGCTTTATGCTCAACCAGGAAAATGCAATAAATGGAATCAGGCAACTAATTCATGATCCAACAGTTTTACTAAAAGACATTATACCAGAATTTGATAATTTTTATAAAACATTTCCTGTTTCAACAGCGGAATGTGAAAGAGGGTTCAGCTTAATGAACAACATAATATGTAATAAACTAAGAGCAAGGCTTACCATGAATAATATTTCCAACTTAATGTTTATTAATATTAATGGTCCTCCATTAGAAAAATGGGACCCCAAAGACTATGTAAAATCGTGGATGGTTAGTCATAGATCTGCAGAAGACACTATAACCAAATTATGTCGACCAGCTATCGTTGCAAAAAGTGAAAACAAATCAAACCTTTGGAAAATACTTTAAGCAAATTTAAAAAAAAAAATGTAAAACATTTGTCATATTAGACTATTAATTGTTAAAATAATTTTTTGTTTTTAATTTAGTATATTGTAAAAAGATAAATAAAACTCATAGTTGGAGCGAAGCGAGAAAATTTTTTTTGATCCTACCTGGATCCCTCCATTATATAAATCTACTTGAATAAGGCGTATACCCACTGTTTATTTTAGCAATACATCACTGTATTTTATTGTATTTCTCATTACTATAAATAAAATTAAACATTCAAATTTTAAATCCTTACAAACAATAAAAATTAAAAACATTACAAAATACAAACACTTAATATGACTAAAATCCTAATTACTTTTTATTACAAAATAAATAATTTGTTCAATGTAAATTACAAATATTTTTTGTATTAAATAATAGGTACCTATAACTTTAACAATAAATAATAGTAAGTATACATTGAGCATTCTAAACATATATAAACACATCAAGGGTATCTAACTTAGAAGTCAGAAATCAGAATCGACATAGTTATCCCTTATCCCTCAGACTAGTGATACATTATATTTACCTCTGAACTTATCGTTTTTCGAGGTTGAAAAACTCCATGTAAAAATGTTGCCATTTTTTCATATGCAAACCAATCTGGTTTGAATACATCGTCTGCGCCCGATCCAGTTTTTTTGCTTGCTCTAACTTTTGCAGCCAATTTTCTGTATGTTGACATCAAGGAATCTTTTTTTTTTTTTAAATCGGTGATTGAAAATTTGACGCTGAGGTTTTCAGATATGTTTTGCCATGAGTCTTGTACGGTATTCCGAATTAGTATCACTCGGGTTCCATATGGAAGGTTCTTTTTCGTACAACTCCAAAAATTCAATAATTAGTTCATTTGACCATTCCATTTTGAATTAAAATAAAGTACAAAAAACAACACAAAAAACTATAAAATTGGACTGAGGCGCGTTGAGTACACACGCCGTGGGAATGACATATGTGGTTGAATCACGAGCCGCGCCGTCTTTGACGCGTGTCACAGAGACCGACAATTATCGGAAGGGACGAGCCGCGCCGCGCTTACACGCGCTTACACGAGCCGCGCCGAGCATCACCGATCCCACGGCGCGTTTATAGTACCGCGCTATACCACACCACGCGCCTCACGCCGCGCCACGCGCCGTGGGATCCCGCCTATATGCTCCCGGCCCGTACAAAGGGTACTAAAATAGTCTACATAATTTTGCATGTTCATATTATGTCTTGGAGGGGAATAGATTGCTGCTATTGTAGTTGGTATGTTATTAAGATATAGAAGTATGGCACATAATTGTAAGAAGGGTTGACAGAAGTTCGAAAGTGACTGATATAGCAGGGAGGACTTAATATAGATCGCAGCACCTCCATGGGCTGTATTGTCTGGATGGTCTGATTTCAAAAGATTATATCCGGAAATGGGAACGTAGGAGTGTTTAGTGAAGTGAGTTTCTGAAATTAGCGCAATGTCTATACGCTTTTCTTGAAGGGCTAGTTGCAATTCGTTTATGTGATTTTTAAGACCGTTGACATTAAATTGGAGAATTAGAATAGAGTTTCTTGTGGAAGGGGGCATTATTTTTTATCTAAGAGATTTGAGACTACTTTAGTGAGAAGATTAATGGTTTTATTAATTGTTTGAACTCATTCATGAAGCTCGCTAATATTATATTCATATCTGGAGGAGGAGGAACTGTGTTATTGGCGTTGGAGTTAGCAGTAGCTTGGGCGTAGGTATAATTCGCAGCAGGTGGGTGTGTCGAGGAAGCTTTCACTTGTTGTGTTTCTTGTACATGTATGTTTTTAGGATTAGTATTATTTGCTACCTGATTATTTGGCTTTGGTTTTTTACGTCGTTGAAGGACCCTGTAGATCGAACAGCCTTTGTAGTTTGAAGGATGGTCTCCGGAACAAAGTGCGCACTTGGGAGGGGTGTCTCTGGAGTTTGGGCAGTCGGACATCATGTGTTGAGCACCGCAGTGGACACAGCGTGCCGGGTAATAGGATTTGGTGTGTCCGTAGTCTTGGCAGTTTGAACATTGGTTTATAGTTTTGGGCTTGTATGGCTCTTCCACTTTTATTAACGTATGAAGTAATGATGAGAGGTTGTAGATGTCGTTGGAGTGATCAGTTGGTTCAAGGTCCACGAAAAATAACGGTAATGGATGTAGGATGTTTATTTACCTTATGGAGAACGCTTGAGACTTGCCTAACTTCAAATAGGCACATTTTGAGCTCGGATTTAATTAGCTCAGTTGGCGTGGTTGGATGGAGGTTTCGAATTACAACTTGTAATAGTTTGTCTTCCTTGAGTTGAAAAGTATGAAATTCTGCTTTTTGGTCTTTCAGAAAGTGGACCAGGGATCTGTATGATTCAGGGTTTGTTGTCATTATTTTCACACGATCTGTTGATGATTTGAAATAGAAGTTATGACGCGGCTACGACGGTGGTGTCGCGTGATCCGGTCGTTGGTTGGTTGGTTATAACAAACACAATTAAGGTGATGGAGGTTTGCGTTTATTTTTTTTTTACCCCGTACGGGATACACGTATATATATATATATATATATATAACAAAAAAAAATATAAAAAAAAAGAAACAACGGACGGCGGTATGTCTATGACAAAAAAATAGATATTATGTTTCGGTGGTCGTGGTACGTGCGCACGGCTCGTGGAAGGCTGTCAAGAACGGGGGTTTTACAACTGGCGAGTTTACGACGGCCGGTACTCGTTCTACGCGACTCGCCTTCCCGTCCCACCTTGTGCCCTTGTGGCGTGGTGGGGGAGTTGGCGTTGTCGCGCTGTAGCCCGTAGTGGCGGTTGATGAAAAGTGTAGACTGGTCGCTGCGGTACCTGTACTTTGTACTGGTGGCCGCTGCGTACCGCGTCATACTCCCCCGCCAAACCGTCACACGGGGTACACTTGTACCGGTGTCTGTGTGACATTATAGGACGGGGTGGCTTGTACTACCTCTGGCTTTCGCTTGAGGTAGACTTGCCCGCGCCTGTGTGTGTTATTGGGGGTGTTTTGGGGACCCTACCGGAGTGTAGAACGAGTGATTGTCGTCCAACTCCGGCATCCCCTCGAACGCCACCAGCCAATCTGCCTCGGTTATGACTACCGTGGCCTCCGATTAGTCAGGCGACTCCTAGCTGGTGGGCTGTCCCGGCTCCTCGGACTTGCCGTCCTTGGATGCCGGTTTGTCAACCTCCATCGGTGTTGGGTTGGCCGGAGACGTTCCGGCTGCTTCCGGGTCTGAGGTTGGCGCGGGTTGCTTGGCAAGCCGACGTTGTTGGTTTGCCTCGCTTTCCCTGGCCTTCCTCTTTTCCTTCAGCTGCTGGAATTTCCGGCGGTTCCGTGCCTGCTGCGCCTCCGTCCTCACCCTTCCCGTTGGGCTGGGGATTACCCCCGTTGGTCTGGGTACCGGTGCGGCTCCGCAGGTGTTACGGGGGCAGGTGTCACGGGGGTGGCGGTTGTTGCTGGAGATGGTGGCCTTGTCAGTGACGGTGTGTGGCTGCCGGGTGTTGGTGTCGATGATGGTCGTTGTGGCCGCAACCTCCGCTGGATGTCCGTTGTACGGTCCGCCCAGCCCCGGTTGTAGATGGCCGCCCGCACTGGGTCCTGCAAGAGTTAGCGGGTAGTCAACCTAACCTAACCTGGGCGGCTGTCGCGGCTCATCCTGGCCACTGGATACCAGCCCCAGCCGTTGGATTAGGTCGGCAACCTGCTGCCACTTTTCCTGCTGTTGGCCGGTCATGTTGTCTGTAAATGATTGTTATTACAGACAATTGTTTATTTAATGTTGCCCTATTGGTGCCCGTTTAAGGCATGTCACATGTATTTTCCGCGGCGGTTGTTTGGTCGGTTTGGAAGACTCCTTTCCCGACCTGTTTCGCCAGTCTTACCGGTCCCCACCACTTTGGTGCGAAACCGGCATGAAAATCTTTGTGTGCCTTAGATAAGTGGTGTGCTTTATAGTAGACCTTGCCGAACTTCACCGGTGTGCCGGTGTTCGTTCTTGGTTTTACCACTACCTTTTTGCCTAAAATACGTTTCTCCCGCTCTACTCTCTCTTCCTGTGATTTTTCGATGTATACCAACGCCGCTTTGGACAGCACCCAATCTCCGTGTCTCTTGAACTCTCTACCGAGGACAAGGACCGCGGGTGGGTAGCATGTCTGTTCGTTACACCTGTTCCGTATCGAAAATAGGATTGAGGAAAGTTTCGTGTCCCAAGATTTATGTTTGCCCGTTACTAGTTGTGCGCGTAACCCTTTTTTTAAATCTTGATTACGGCGTTCGACTGGGTTGGCCCTCGGGTGGTAGACTGGGGTCCTCCTACCCTGTGCTCCCCAGCGTTCTAGCGCGTTCATCATTTCGTTTGACACAAACTGTGGGCCGTTATCATTGAGACCCACGCGGGGGTAACCGAAACGTGAAAAGAACTCGCATTCTAACGTTTCGATTATTGTTTTAGAGGTTGCTGTTCCTAAGGGGTAAGCCTCGGTCCACCTACTAAAACAGTCGGTTGCTACCAGTATGTACGATTTTCCCTTACCAGAACGTGGGTATGGGCCCATGAGATCGATACTGATAACTTCCCATGGTTCACGGGGGGTTCTTAGTTGCATTGGGTCGTTTGGACGTGAGTTTAGTGGTTTCGTGCACGCACATACGTGGCACGCACCACCGACATATAACCTGACGTCGTTATTTTGAACTTTCTAATATTACCGTTTTCGAACTGCCCGGTACGTCTCTTTCCAACCCGGATGGTTGGATAAGACGTGATCGTGACACCTCCAAATTGCGTGTTGTGCTTTGGTTTTTGGTATCACGACGGGTGTGTGGGAGCCTACGGTTACGCGTAAGAGACCTTCGGAAAAAACGTATGCGTTTGTTCCCGATTTTGTGCTCCTTGTGTTCCGCGCTGGCCCGTCCCACCTGTGACCGGCGACTACTTCGCGGATTGTGGCGTCTTCGGACTGCCACTTTTCGAGAATCGTCGCGGTGAGTGGTGTGTCGTCACTAACGTGGTTATCGAACATGGAAAATATTCGGTCAGATTCGAGGTCGACACTGGTTGTCGGCGTTGTGGGCGCCCCTACCATTTTTTCCTCAAGTCAATCCTCGTCTACGGGTGTGCCCGGTGCCGGGTCACGAGATAACAAATCTGGTGCTTCGTTTTGTATTCCCGGGACGTGTACCGTACTAAAATCTAAATTAGCTAGTTGTAGTGACCAACGTGTTAATTTTGAATTTTTGTCTTTAGCACTGTGTAACCATGTTAGTGCCGAGTTGTCGGTTAGGAGTTCGAAACGTCGGGTTTCTAGGTATGGACGGAATTTGTCTGTCGCCCAGATTATCGCTAGGCACTCGCGTTCGATCGCGGCGTACCTTGTTTGCGTTTCGCTAAACTTTTTGATTGCGTAGGACACTATGCGTCTTTCCTCGCATAAATTAGTGAGAGGTGCTATGGTATCCGCGTAATTATCTACGAACTGGTTGTACCAGTTGCACACGCCAAAAAATGTACGTACGTCCCTAAACTTTTTGGGAACCGGAAAATTGTCAATGCATACCGATTTTTCCGGTTGTTTTTGTATGCCCTCCGAGTCTACAATGTGCCCTAAAAATGAAATTTTGCGAAGACCAATTTTACATTTTTTTGTGTTGCACGTTAGTCCAAACCTCTTGAGCCGCTCGAGAACATTGTCTAAGTGGGCCTGGTGTTCGTACTCGCCCCTTGAAAATACTACGATATCATCCAGGTAAACTTGTACGAAATCATCCTGGTACCCCCTCATGACCTCGTTCATGAGTCTCACGAAAGTCATTGGACTATTCTTTAGACCGAAGGGGAGGACTCTGAACTAAAATAGACCTCTGCGTGTTCGGAAAGCCATGCATTTTCGTGTAGCGGCACTTGCCAGTACCCCGACTTAAGGTCAAAAATGCTGAAAATTTTCGCGCCCCACATTTGCCTAATCATTTTGTCGAGATCTGGCATAGGCTTGTATTTGGTGTGTGTACGTGGTTTAGAACTTTTTTTTTTTTTTTATGTAAATTTTGCGGAATTGTGGCCAGTGTTTACGGAAATTTACGTGTTCTATTGGCGATTTCGTTAATAGGTCAGCTGTTGACGGTACCGCCGTTGCGTTCCAAGAATAACAGAACTGGGTCGACGTACTCGGCGGCGGCAGTTGACGGTTGCAGTGGCTGAAACCGGTTTTGGCCTGCGCGCTGTGCTGTTATCGACGGTAATGTCGCGGGACGAAAAGTAGGCGTTGCGGAGGGGTGGTGGTTGTTATATAACTACTTCCCAATCCGTATCACGGTTATGCGCAGCTGCGCGGAATTCCCTGTTACGTGCTAGAAATAATTCTTACGTAATGTTCACTGGGAATCCTAGCTAACTGGCAAACACACTCCTGGCTAAAAGTCTTAATATTACTGGAATAGTGACTGCCCCGGGAACACGCCGCGTTCGGGAAACGGGAAATGAGTCGACGGACAATTGTCCCACGTCGCCGCCTCAAACACACACACACACACAACGCTCGGCAATACAGACGGGGATATAACTATCAAACGCGCATCGATAAACTCGGCGTCATCAGATATATAACCCATCCAAAAATTTAAAATTCCGTTAAGTAGCAGGTCATCATCACCACACACAACGACCCCTACTACGGAATTAACACGTACTCATACGGTACACACCCATAGCACAGAGGTAACCGAAACGGATGCTCTGGTAATGGCGGTGCAAACCGCTCCCCATACTACCGATAACGCGGTTAAGAACCAGTTACCCAGCTATACATCACAACCACCGTTGAATAACGCTAAACGTGTATGCCCCGACAAAATTCCGACCCCCGCGGTCGAACTCGAATTTAGGTCAGGCCCCGTAACAGCTCTTCTCGACTCACAAGCACAAAAATCGTATGTAAGCCCGAACATAGCACATAAATATGGCACACCCCCACACGGACAACCAACTCAGGTACGAATGGCGGACGGACATACCACAATGACGAGTGGTACCTCCACATTCGTAGCCAGAATCGGAGACCTCACGATCACCTTCAACGCAGCCTTTCTGGAAAATTTGTACTGCGACATACTCCTAGGTCACGACTTTCTCGTACAAAACGAAGTCACCTGGGACTACACAACGAGCACTATCCATTTAGGTTCGGATAGGAGAACAACAGCGTGCTGGAAAGGGCGGACACCCACCCCAACCCCAGCACTAGATGTCGACAAATTAACAATAAACGGTGACCACCACACACGCGCGAAACTCGCCGAAGTAGTACGCAACTATCCGGACGTACTCAACGGTAGGGTAGGACGCACCAGGTTAATTGAACACGACATCCTTCTCAAAAACCAAACACCCATAGCACTCAAACCATATCCCTACCCACCGGTAAAACAGGCCACAATCGACACCATGATACGGGACATGGAAGAGTAGGGACTGGTAGAACAAAGCACATCCCCATCGTGCTAGCAAAAAAGAAAGACGGCTCACCCCGACTGTGTATTGATTATAGGCGGCTCAATGATGTCACCGAGTCCTCCCTACGTGCAATAAGATGATAATGAAATCTATGTGATGTCTGTTTTTGTTCTCAAAAGTGACATCACACCGTAACATCTATGTGCCATCATATAGATTTAGAGAAAAAATTATTATATTGCGATATCTATATTACGTCGCACAACAATTGGTATATGTGAATACAATAAGTATAGTTTGGTAGAAGTTATTAATTGGTATCAATAGTTAATTATAATATGAATATGTAACTTCACAAAGAAGTTACAACGACTTTTAATATGTGAAATTCTAACTCAGTGTATATATAATATATATATACATAAATATATATATATAATTTTAATATAATGTGATATTTATGAATCCACCGGGTTTTTATCGAAAAACTATTAATAGTTTAAATAATATTAGAAAAATTAACATTACATATTATATCATACATGACGTATAATTATATAATATCATAAAATATACACGAACAAACGATACCTATTGGCTATTGCTGATAAGTGATAAGGAAAAGTCCATAACAATTATTTTTAACCGATGAGCATTTCCCGTGGAATTTCAAATTGTACCATAGTGTTGTAGTATATAGCGTCCTGCGAAAGACTCGTTAGTCCTTTTGACGTTACTAGTCGTTACAGTCAGTCAGTCGTTAGTACCGTACTATTGTTATTTGTTATATTCACAGTCCCGAAAAAGTGAAAAACGTATTCTATCTACTTACTACATTTGGTTATATTGAAGTTACAAGTTTACAACGTATTAGTTTATTTTACTATAGTTTGTTAATTGTTATTTGTGGATACTATCTACTAAAACATGGCTTTAAAACAGGTAATTATTATTTACTTTTACAATTCAAAATATTTGGTATTTTTTTAGTTAATATATTATGTACCAACCTATTAAGTTATTTCAAATAGGATGGCTAGGTTAATAAAATTAAAATAGGAGATATACAGATACTAGGTTACTATATACATTTATTATGGGCACGTCTGGCCACTTTATTATATAGTTTATGTATAATTGTATAAGCTTGTCTTTATATTTGTAATTATTAGCTTAGATATTTCTGAATTGAGCTATCTATTATGTAGGCACCAAATATTTATGATAAATAAATATACATAAATATTAAATATTAATGTGTTTATACAAATTGGGCGTAGGTACTACCTACTGTATTAAATTTAAGTTGTACCTAATTATAAACATTTTAATATTACATAGGTATCTACTTATTATTTTTTTGGTATTTGTACACATAAATATGTTACCATTTGCATAAAATAATTTAATTTTTAATTTTAGTACTTTGTATATTATGATAAATGATTATATGATTATGTAGATATTTACAATGTGTAATTACAAAAATTTAACCTAGGTTTTCTAACCTACTCATGGTATCATAATAATGTATATTAACATTGTACACTGCAATACTGAATAATTAATTAATATTGTTAGTGGATAGTCGGTTATTTTGAAGGAGAAAATAAGTACTCAGTTATACCAGAGAGTTGGCTTATTTTATGTGGAAAAATGTATATATCAAAATGGCCAAAATCTGGTAATATCCCACGAATGATATCTGAATGTACAGAATCTGAGATTGATTGGCCAACTTACCCTGTAAAAGTAGTTTCACGATTTTATAGTAAGTACCTTATCTATAATGTTTAATCGTTAATATTCAATAAAATACAATAATTATAAATACTTATGTTAGACAATTACAAAGAAGCTTCAAAGAAAGAAAAAGAATTATTTATTTCTGCTTCAGCGTCTGAGTCAGACTGTATTGTAAACAATCTGCCAGATAAATCAAAAAAATCAAGAAAAAGAACTCTTTTTAATTTAAATGAAAGCATTGACAGCAGTAAGAGTTCTATAAATGATTATTTTAAATACCTACTTACCTACATCTTTTATAGATGATATAGTCAAGTTGAACTATTTTTATGATGATTAAATAATAATTATTAATATGTTGACTATTTTCTTTTAGCAACCAGCAGTACTCAAATATCTCCTATCAAAATATATAAGGCAAATGTTGGAGTTGGAGACGATACTTCAGTTTCCAGCAATGCCAAAAATACTACATTAACAAATTATTCATCAGCGGATGCTGAAATATTTCAATCAATAACAAGTAACTATCTAAATTATATACATTATATACCTCATTTTAAAGTGATTGAATTATTTTATTTTTAGGTGCTTTGACACATGTATATGATAATGATGGTCATGGTGAATTGTCAATAGAACCAAGACAAGAATTGTTCCCTGCATGTATGTATCAATATTTAAAAAATTTTAATACCTAATTAAGAATTGTATAAAAAGAAAGAAAAAAAAGTTTATTTAATTATAATATTATATTAGGTATTCACTATATTTTAATTTTATAGGTACTTTTTCAGTTGATCAAATATCAAATGATAATAACAACCAATATATTACTACAGAACAAAATGATCTGAATAAATTAATGTTGGAAAAAATTACAACTATACTAGCATATGTCAAGAGAATTGATGGGAAACTTGATGCAATGGGATGCAACTTAAATACAAGTTATTCAAGAACGAGTGTGGAAAATAATTTTTTAAGTCTTTTTCCTATGAAAACAGTTGAATCCCTAGAAGAAATTGAAAGTAAACTTATATTGGACTCTGTATTTGAAGAAAAATTGGTACTTAAATAATATTTTATCTAAACATTTTTAAAACACATTTTTACTTAATTGAAACTTATTTTTTAGATCGATTGTGTTACCCAAATTGGCGGAACAAACATTCATAATTTCACTAAAAGAGTCTATAGTAGACTTTTTACAAACCAATTGGCAACTTCATACTCGTGGACTGGGTTCAGAAATAACAATCAACTGCAACATCTAAGAATTACTAAAATCATAAAAGGTAATTTTACTATACACATATATATTTAAAAATATTTAATATTAATACATTCACTGTACTAATTTACCTTCTACATACATTTGGGGTTAGAGAGAACTGGGATAAGTAACATTTTGTATTCAAGTCCAATATTAAAAAAAATGTAATATTTAATTAATAAATACATTTTTAAAAAATGTAAAAAATGCCCTGACATTTCTTGGTTAAAAAAAATTATTACTTTTTATTACAGTATGTATTCATATTAAACTTTTGAAAAGTGCAGGCAGGTTACTATTAATTGTACCTAAATTAAGTATGATTTATAATGTAATGTGTACCACTAATTTGTTTTGTAAATATCAAGTAAAATTGTTTGTATCAGTTATTATGTTATTTTTCAGATGTATGTATGAAGAACTTCAAAGGAACTGAAGTAGAATTTGAAGCAAATGTTAAAAATTGGTTTAAAAACGGAAGTCAACGTCAATCACGGGAAAAGCAATAACAATTTAATTTGTTTAAATTTTTAGTTACTTACAGTATTAGGCCCCAAAGTGTAAAAAGTTTAAACACATTAACTATTTATTATATTATGTTTTTGGCTAATGTTTTTTAAATATTATTAATTTGTTATAATTATTCCTATATTTATTTAATTAAAAATGTAATGAAATAAATATAATATTCCTATTAATTATCAAACAATTTTTTCAATTTTTTTAACTAGATTAGAAAAAAAAAAGATCTGCATTTGATGTCAAAGAGGAACTTCTTACGGAACGTTCAAAGTGGATTAGCTGATCTATCACTTGCAGTGACTCAAAGTATCGTGGAAGTAGAACCGTTAACACAAATAAATAGTTCTCTAAATTCTTTGAATATAAGTGATATTATTCCACCATTGGATCAATTTATTAATTGTGGTACTGAAAAATGTAGTATTGATGATGGTATTCCTAGTTATTTTAATATAAATGATTCTAATAAAACTGAAAAAACTTCATTAGATATAAAGCTTAGTAAATGGATTTTGCAATTCCATGTTTCTCACAGTTGTGTGAATGCTCTGTTATTAATATTAATATCAGAAGGACACGATCTGCCCAGGACTACAAGGACTTTACTTAATACACCAAAAGCTAAGGATCATACTATCATAAATATACATCCAGGATCTTATATTCATCTTGGTGTAGAATTTATGTTAACTAAGTTCTTAACAGTACATTTAGACTTATTTGATAATGAAACCATAATTGAACTAGGAATGAATGTGGATGGATTACCTATTACATCTAGTTCTAAGTCATGTCTTTGGCCCATTCTCATTTCATTTGTGAATATAAAATGTTTATTAAAAACTGTAATACCAGTAGGACTATACCATGGTAAGTACAAAAAACCGACCTCAAGTCATGAGTACTTAAACCCGTTTATAAATGAAATGAAACATATTTTATCTAATGGAATACAAATAAAAGACAAAGTTTTGAGATTTAAGATTGTGCAAATTGTATGCGATGCCCCAGCGAAATCATTTGTTTTAAATGTAAAAGGCCATAATGCGTATCATGGGTGCAACTCTTGTACTGTTGAGGGAGATTTCATATGTAATCGCATGGCTTATTTAGATTTAAATGCTCCTCTAAGAACAGATGATTCATTTCGCGGAAAAAAAGATGAATTTTACCATAAAGATGTGAGTCCCCTAGAAGAATTGCCAATTGATATGTCATCTGCAGTTGTTTTAGAGTACATGCACAATATTTGTTTAGGTGTCATGAAAAGGTTGTTAGTATTTTGGATAAAAGGTAAAAAACCAGTACGCCTCGAAAATCCTGAAGCCATTTCTGAAGAATTAAATAATATTAAGACTTTTTTACCAAATGAATTTAATCGTTTGCCAAGGTCTTTAGAAGAGTGTGAATATTGGAAAGCTACTGAGTTTAGAACTTTTCTCATTTACACAGGGCCAATAGTTCTAAAAGGAAGATTGAAAAACAGTCTGTACAAACATTTTATGATATTAAGTTGCGCAATCAGACTGTTAATTTCTCCTAAAACATGCTATACCTATAACAATGTTGCTAAAATGTTAATTGAACGTTTTGTTAGTGAATATTCTACACATTATGGAGAAGAATATGTAAGCTACAATGTACATGGCTTAATTCATGTTGCTGATTTTGTTATGATGCATGGGAGTTTAGATACATTTTCTGCATTTAAATATGAAAACTATTTACAGTTTTTAAAAAAGAGTTGTAAAAATGCTAGGTTTCCACTAGAAGACACCTATAATCGTATAATGGAACACATTGATATTGATACTTCCACAATTGCACCCAACTATCCAATTCTAAAAAATGAAATAAATTATGACCCTCTAGTTAATAGATCAATTGATGAAACTTACTATAAAGAAATTATCTTAAACAACTATGTACTAAATTCAACAAATTTAAAAGATAATTTTGTTTACATAAAAGACCATGGCATAGTAAAAGTAATAAATATCATTCAATTCTCAAACGGTATAATTAAAATTGAAGCAATCAAATATAACATATTTCCTATGTTTCAAAATCCTATTTAATCAGATATAATTAAAATGTACTATATACATGATATAATCCCAAAACCTCCTTTAATATCAATTGATATAGAATCAATAAAGTACAAGTGTTTTTCTTTTCCAATTAGTAATAATAAGTCAATAGCTATGGCATTGTTGCATACTACATAATGTTATTACCTATATTTTAATTTAATGTATATTTTATATAATAAACATTAAACAATAAACTGTAATAACTTGTATAATATGATATTTAGGTACTATTGAATTTATTTTGTATTCTTTGTTCATCATATTATATATTTCAATATCTAAATAATTTATATTGATATATTGTTTTTAAGATTTAATAAAGGTATTATTTGTTTTAAATAAATTATTTGTTCGACTATAGTCATTAACTCAGTAGTGTCCCGGTAGGTTAGGCTTGTGGCTAGGTAGGTTAGGATAGCAAGATCGATTCCCGGATCGGCGGAAATAAATTGTGGTCATTTGTACAATAAAATCGTACAAAGTCCGAACGTACTTTTTGAATTTTTTCACTGAATTATTAATAGTAATTTAAGTGGTGTAACGTTCCATAGATGACTAATTGCACATAATGAGATATCAATGTGACATCTGCAATAAGCATTTGAATTATAAAAATGCATTCCCTAACACTTAACATAGATATCACATAGTAGTTACATTGTGATGGTACTTCTATATACTTTTTGAGACATCACATAGATGAACTTCACAAAACCGGGCGTTAAGCGTCTGTGAGTTGTCACTGAGTGGTCACTGAGAAAAAATGATAAACTTCTCACTTCACAGTGCGACTGTTATGTGATAGATATGTAACTAGATTTTGCACACAGGGCTGGACCTTAAGTCGGGTTACTGGCAGGTCCCACTTAACCAAAACGCGCGAAAATACACGGCATTCCGGACGCGTCGGGGCCTTTACCAATTCCGAGTCCTCCCCTTCGGCCTCAAAAACAGCCCCATGATCTTCGTGCGATTAATGGACGAAGTTCGTTCGCGTATATCTAGACGATATAGTGGTGTTTTCGAACACCGTGGACGACAACGCCTACAGAGACACGGCCTCACATGCAACCCCGAAAAGTGCAAATTCGGAGCCACCGAAATTTCTTTTCTCGGACACCTAGTCACCTCCGAAGGAATAGACAAACAACCGGAGAAACTAGAGGGCATCATAAACTACCCCCACCAACCAAACTGGGGGACCTACGGAAGTTCCTGGGCGTTTGCAACTGGTACAGCAAGTTTGTCGACAACTACGCGGACACCATAGCACCCCTAACGAATAGACTTAAACAGGGGACCAAATGGTCGTGGACCGAAACCGAACAGGCCGCATTTACCAAAATAAAACGCGCCCTGTACGATTCGCCAAAACTGTCGACGCCGGATTACGGAAAACCGTTTTGCTAACAAACCGATGCTAGCGAAATAAGAGCAGGGGCCGTCCTTTTCCAACGGGGTGACAGCCCGGACGAAAGGCGCATAATCGTCTACGCAAGCAAAAAGTTTAGTGATACGCAAACAAGGTACGCCGCGGTAGAACGCGAGTGCCTCGCGATAATCTGGGCAACCGACAAGTTTAGACCATACCTAGAGGCCCGCCGCTTTGACCTATTCACCGACAACTCGGCACTCACATGGCTCCACCGAGCCAAAAACACAAATTCCAAGTTAACCAGGTGGGCATTACAGCTGGATAACCTGGACTACAAAACCACACATGTGCCCGGCGTACAGAACGAGGCGCCGGACATGCTATCCCGCAACCCAACCACCGAGCCACCGGTAGACGAGGAACACCTCGAGGAACGACTAGTAGGAAAACCCACCTCACCACTCACCACTGCTACTAGCTCACCGGCCGACAATCTGTTCGCCATGACGGACCCGGCTAACACCACTAGTGGTCCCACAATCACACACGCTATGCTCGTTACATGGCAGGTCAATGATCCCAATACACGAGACACAGCGCACAACATGACAACGGACGACCCAGTGCAAAATACCGGAAGTACCACGGATAAAAAAAATAAATAAATTTTCACCGATGGTCTTCTGCGGATAAATTTTGGAGAACACACACCCGTAGTCATCTCAAAGGACAAGACGCAGAACGTGATCTGGACATACCACGATCACGTACTCGCAAACCACTTGGGCTGGAAAGAAACGTACAGAGCGGTTAAACAACGGTTTTTTTGGAAAGGACAAAAAAACGACATCCGACTTTACGTCAAGTCGTGTCACATATGCGCGTGTACCAAACCACTAAACACGCGCGCAGATGACCCCGCGACCACCAGAATACCCCAACACCCCTGGGAGGTGGTTAGCATAGACCTCATGGGCCCCTACCCGCGTACGAGTAGGGGAAAACAATACATACTGGTCGCCACGGATCTGTTTAGTAGATGGACCGAGGCATACCCCCTCGGAACAGCCACTACAAAAACAATAACCGAAACGCTCGAACGAGAATTCTTTTCACGTTTCGGATACCCCCGTGTGTGCTTAAGCGATAACGGCCCACAGTTCGTAGCAAACGATATGCGTAAAGCGATCGAACAGTGGGGGGCCGAGGGCTGGACAACTCCGGTATATCACCCGAGGGCCAACCCAGTCGAACGCCGTAACCAGGAATTAAAAAAAGGTCTACGCGCGCTACTTGTCGACGGCAACCACAACACCTGGGACACCAAGCTAGCCCCCATTCTTTTTTCGATCAGGAACAGGCGTAACGACCGGACAGGATATCCACCATCGGTACTCGTCCTCGGGAGAGAGGGCAAAAGGCCGGGGGACTGGATACTGTCGCGGACAGCGGACAACCCGATCGAACAAATAAACATAACTAGGGTGAGTCGCGAAAACAATGTACTGACCGCACCACCGGTAACAGGTGGGCCGACGGACACAAAGTACAAAACAGGTGACACGGTGTACTACAAGGCACACCACCTGCCAAACGCGCACAAAAAATTTCACGCCAGCTTCGCACCGAAATGTTGGGGACCGGTAAAGCTACACAAACGCGTAGGCAAAGGTGTGTTCACCACAGACCAACAGCCAGCACGCAAAATTCACGTGTCCTGCCTAAAACGTGCGAACACCGCAGCGCCCAAAACACCCCCCACCCAACCCCCATCCCAACCATAAATCCACAATAGCATTTGGTGTACATAATTTCAGTCGGAATAGCACCACACCACCAATGGAGCGTCAACCACCGACGACACCCAGCACCCTCCAACAAGCGGCGGAACTGCTGGAACGCAGCCAACAGCTGCTGAGGTCGGCCAGCTTGGAGGAGGGCACCAACACCACCACGGCGGCACGGGTACAACAGATGTCCACGGCGCTGCTGCGGCGGGACCCGGTACTGTAGGCCACCTACACGCGGGGGTGGGTCGACCGCACAGCCGTATTTCGGAAAGCGACAAGCGTGAGGCACAACAGGTCGCACAGCCCCAGACGGGTGACACGACCGACGGCAACCATGTTGCTGATTTTGTTATGATGCATGGGAGTTTAGATACATTTTCTGCATTTAAATATGAAAACTATTTACAGTTTTTAAAAAAGAGTTGTAAAAATGCTAGGTTTCCACTAGAAGACACCTATAATCGTATAATGGAACACATTGATATTGATACTTCCACAATTGCACCCAACTATCCAATTCTAAAAAATGAAATAAATTATGACCCTCTAGTTAATAGATCAATTGATGAAACTTACTATAAAGAAATTATCTTAAACAACTATGTACTAAATTCAACAAATTTAAAAGATAATTTTGTTTACATAAAAGACCATGGCATAGTAAAAGTAATAAATATCATTCAATTCTCAAACGGTATAATTAAAATTGAAGCAATCAAATATAACATATTTCCTATGTTTCAAAATCCTATTTAATCAGATATAATTAAAATGTACTATATACATGATATAATCCCAAAACCTCCTTTAATATCAATTGATATAGAATCAATAAAGTACAAGTGTTTTTCTTTTCCAATTAGTAATAATAAGTCAATAGCTATGGCATTGTTGCATACTACATAATGTTATTACCTATATTTTAATTTAATGTATATTTTATATAATAAACATTAAACAATAAACTGTAATAACTTGTATAATATGATATTTAGGTACTATTGAATTTATTTTGTATTCTTTGTTCATCATATTATATATTTCAATATCTAAATAATTTATATTGATATATTGTTTTTAAGATTTAATAAAGGTATTATTTGTTTTAAATAAATTATTTGTTCGACTATAGTCATTAACTCAGTAGTGTCCCGGTAGGTTAGGCTTGTGGCTAGGTAGGTTAGGATAGCAAGATCGATTCCCGGATCGGCGGAAATAAATTGTGGTCATTTGTACAATAAAATCGTACAAAGTCCGAACGTACTTTTTGAATTTTTTCACTGAATTATTAATAGTAATTTAAGTGGTGTAACGTTCCATAGATGACTAATTGCACATAATGAGATATCAATGTGACATCTGCAATAATCATTTGAATTATAAAAATGCATTCCCTAACACTTAACATAGATATCTTTTTCTATATACTTTTTGAGACATCACATAGATGAACTTCACAAAACCGGGCGTTAAGCGTCTGTGAGTTGTCACTGAGTGGTCACTGAGAAAAAATGATAAACTTCTCACTTCACAGTGCGACTGTTATGTGATAGATATGTAACTAGATTTTGCACACAGGGCTGGACCTTAAGTCGGGTTACTGGCAGGTCCCACTTAACCAAAACGCGCGAAAATACACGGCATTCCGGACGCGTCGGGGCCTTTACCAATTCCGAGTCCTCCCCTTCGGCCTCAAAAAACAGCCCCATGACCTTCGTGCGATTAATGGACGAAGTTCGTTCGCGTATATCTAGACGATATAGTGGTGTTTTCGAACACCGTGGACGACAACGCCTACAGAGACACGGCCTCACATGCAACCCCGAAAAGTGCAAATTCGGAGCCACCGAAATTTCTTTTCTCGGACACCTAGTCACCTCCGAAGGAATAGACAAACAACCGGAGAAACTAGAGGGCATCATAAACTACCCCCACCAACCAAACTGGGGGACCTACGGAAGTTCCTGGGCGTTTGCAACTGGTACAGGCAAGTTTGTCGACAACTACGCGGACACCATAGCACCCCTAACGAATAGACTTAAACAGGGGACCAAATGGTCGTGGACCCGAAACCGAACAGGCCGCATTTACCAAAATAAAACGCGCCCTGTACGATTCGCCCAAAACTGTCGACGCCGGATTACGGAAAACCGTTTTTGCTAACAAACCGATGCTAGCGAAATAAGAGCAGGGGCCGTCCTTTTCCAACGGGGTGACAGCCCGGACGAAAGGCGCATAATCGTCTACGCAAGCAAAAAGTTTAGTGATACGCAAAACAAGGTACGCCGCGGTAGAACGCGAGTGCCTCGCGATAATCTGGGCAACCGACAAGTTTAGACCATACCTAGAGGCCCGCCGCCTTTGACCCTATTCACCGACAACTCGGCACTCACCATGGCTCCACCGAGCCCAAAAACACAAATTCCAAGTTAACCAGGTGGGCATTACAGCTGGATAACCTGACTACAAAACCACACATGTGCCCGGCGTACAGAACGAGGCGCCGGACATGCTATCCCGCAACCCAACCACCGAGCCACCGGTAGACGAGGAACACCTCGAGGAAACGACTAGTAGGAAAACCCACCTCACCACTCACCACTGCTACTAGCTCACCGGCCGACAATCTGTTCGCCATGGACGGACCCGGCTAACACCACTAGTGGTCCCACAATCACACACGCTATGCTCGTTACATGGCAGGTCAATGATCCCAATACACGAGACACAGGCGCACAACATGACAACGGGACGACCCAGTGCAAAATACCGGAAGTACCACGGATAAAAAAAATAAATAAATTTTCACCGATGGTCTTCTGCGGATAAATTTTGGAGAACACACACCCGTAGTCATCTCAAAGGACAAGACGCAGAACGTGATCTGGACATACCACGATCACGTACTCGCAAACCACTTGGGCTGGAAAGAAACGTAACAGAGCGGGTTAAACAACGGTTTTTTTTGGAAAGGACAAAAAAACGACATCCGACCTTTACGTCAAGTCGTGTCACATATGCGCGTGTACCAAACCACTAAACACGCGCGCAGATGACCCCGCGGACCACCAGAATACCCCAACACCCCTGGGAGGTGGTTAGCATAGACCTCATGGGCCCCTACCCGCGTACGAGTAGGGGAAAACAATACATACTTGGTCGCCACGGAATCTGTTTAGTAGATGGACCGAGGCATACCCCTCGGAACAGCCACTACAAAAAACAATAACCGAAACGCTCGAACGAGAATTCTTTTCACGTTTCGGATACCCCCGTGTGTGCTTAAGCGATAACGGCCCTCAGTTCGTAAGCAAACGATATGCGTAAAGCGATCGAACAGTGGGGGGCCGAGGGCTGGACAACTCCGGTATATCACCCGAGGGCCAACCCCAGTCGAACGCCGTAACCAGGAATTAAAAAAAGGTCTACGCTCGCTACTTGTCGACGGCAACCACAACACCTGGGACACCAAGCTAGCCCCCATTCTTTTTTCGATCAGGAACAGGCCGTAACGACCGGACAGGATATCCACCATCGGTACTCGTCCTCGGGAGAGAGGGCAAAAGGCCGGGGGACTGGATACTGTCGCGGACAGCGGACAACCCGATCGAACAAATAAACATGGCTAGGGTGAGTCGCGAAAACAATGTACTGACCCGCACCACCGGTAACAGGTGGGCCGACGGACACAAGTACAAAACAGGTGACACGGTGTACTACAAGGCACACCACCTGCCAAACGCGCACAAAAAATTTCACGCCAGCTTCGCACCGAAATGTTGGGGGACCGGTAAAGCTACACAAACGCGTAGGCAAAGGTGTGTTTCACCACAGACCAACAGCCAGCACGCAAAATTCACGTGTCCTGCCTAAAACGTGCGAACACCGCAGCGCCCAAAACACCCCCCACCCAACCCCCATCCCAACCATAAATCCACAATAGCATTTGGTGTACATAATTTCAGTCGGAAATAGCACCACACCACCAATGGAGCGTCAACCACCGACGACACCCAGCACCCTCCAACAAGCGGCGGAACTGCTGGAACGCAGCCAACCAGCTGCTGAGGTCGGCCAGCTTGGAGGAGGGCACCAACACCACCACGGCGGCACGGGTTACAACAGATGTCCCACGGCGCTGCTGCGGCGGGACCCGGTACTGTAGGCCACCTACACGCGGGGGTGGGTCGACCGCACAGCCGTATTTCGGAAGCGACAAGCGTGAGGCACAACAGGTCGCACAGCCCCAGACGGGTGACACGACCGACGGCAACCATGTTGCTGATTTTGTTATGATGCATGGGAGTTTAGATACATTTTCTGCATTTAAATATGAAAACTATTTACAGTTTTTAAAAAAGAGTTGTAAAATATGCTAGGTTTCCACTAGAAGACACCTATAATCGTATAATGGAACACATTGATATTGATACTTCCACAATTGCACCCAACTATCCAATTCTAAAAAATGAAATAAATTATGACCCTCTAGTTAATAGATCAATTGATGAAACCTTACTATAAAGGAAATTATCTTAAACAACTATGTACTAAATTCAACAAATTTAAAAGATAATTTTGTTTACATATAAGACCATGGCATAGTAAAAGTAATAATATCATTCAATTCTCAAACGGTATAATTAAAATTGAAGCAATCAAATATAACATATTTCCTATGTTTTCAAAATCCTATTTAATCAGATATAATTAAAATGTACTATATACATGATATAATCCCAAAACCTCCTTTAATATCAATTGATATAGAATCAATAAAGTACAAGTGTTTTCCTTTTCCAATTAGTAATAATAAGTCAATAGCTATGGCATTGTTGCATACTACATAATGTTATTACCTATATTTTAATTTAATGTATATTTTATATAATAAACATTAAACAATAAACTGTAATAACTTGTATAATATGATATTTAGGTACTATTGAATTTATTTTGTATTCTTTGTTCATCATATTATATATGTCAATATCTAAATAATTTATATTGATATATTGTTTTTAAGATTTAATAAAGGTATTATTTGTTTTAAATAAATATTTGTTCGACTATAGTCATTAACTCAGTAGTGTCCCGGTAGGTTAGGCTTGTGGCTAGGTAGGTTAGGATAGCAAGATCGATTCCCGGATCGGCGGAAATAAATTGTGGTCATTTGTACAATAAAAATCGTACAAAGTCCGAACGTACTTTTTGAATTTTTTCACTGAATTATTAATAGTAATTTAAGTGGTGTAACGTTTCCATAGATGACTAATTGCACATAATGAGATATCAATGTGACATCTGCAATAATCATTTGAATTATAAAAATGCATTCCCTAACACTTAACATAGATATCACATAGTAGTTACATTGTGATGGTACTTCTATATACTTTTTGAGACATCACATAGATGAACTTCACAAAACCGGGGCGTTAAGCGTCTGTGAGTTGTCACTGAGTGGTCACTGAGAAAAAATGATAAACTTCTCACTTCACAGTGCGACTGTTATGTGATAGATATGTAACTAGATTTTGCACACAGGGCTGGACCTTAAGTCGGGTTACTGGCAGGTCCCACTTAACCAAAACGCGCGAAAATACACGGCATTCCGGACGCGTCGGGGCCTTTACCAATTCCGAGTCCTCCCCTTCGGCCTCAAAAACAGCCCCATGACCTTCGTGCGATTAATGGACGAAGTTCGTTCGCGTATATCTAGACGATATAGTGGTGTTTTCGAACACCGTGGACGACAACGCCTACAGAGACACGGCCTCACATGCAACCCCGAAAAGTGCAAATTCGGAGCCACCGAAATTTCTTTTCTCGGACACCTAGTCACCTCCGAAGGAATAGACAAACAACCGGAGAAACTAGAGGGCATCATAAACTACCCCCACCAACCAAACTGGGGGACCTACGGAAGTTCCTGGGCGTTTGCAACTGGTACAGCAAGTTTGTCGACAACTACGCGGACACCATAGCACCCCTAACGAATACCAGCGCCGAGGACATCGACCATCCCGCCTCCAGGAACGCCCGTCAACCCGCTGCCAATACGACTGCAGTGTTGCCAGATACCTATGGCTAAAATCTCGTATCAAGCTTCCCAAAATTCTCGTATTTTAACTTCAATTCTCGTACACTAAAAAAAAAACTCGCTTCGCTCGCTATAGTCATACTACTCATTTCTTGATTTCTTATATCTATAATCATTCATACATAATCACAGATATACATTATACAATATTATCATTGAGTATAGATAGTATTGTCACAGAATAATTATTCTGTGGTATTGTGGCGACGCACATAAACGCACGCGCACTCTGGTTGTTTCGCCTCAACTGACTCCGGGTACCACGACTAAACTGCGAGGTGGGCCGCAACAGTAACAACTTATTTATTCTGTATGGTAGGCATAGTTAACAAATTGCACAAACCTAATACTTTTAACTTAGAAATAAAAATTTATATTTACCAGTAGTTAAATTTAACCACTTCAATTTGAAAGGGTTGATTAAAGAACATGAAAAAAATATAATAATCAAAATCACTGCCTTAATAAACATAATATTTAACAATTCAAACAAAACAATCTAAAATTATAAAAAAAAATGTAACAACTTATTTATTCTGTATGGTAGGTATAGTTAAGTTCACAAATTGCACAAACCTAATACTTTTAACTTAGAAATAAAAATTTATATTTACCAGTAGTTAAAACAATTTTATTCATCAGCAGAATAAAATATATCAGCAGAAATATTTTCTGATGAGATTTCTTTTTTAGGATATAATGTATTACTAGTCATTCTATTAATCATTAACTTACTAGGAACAAAGTTAACACAATTTTTTGTTTGAGATCTTCCGCCCTTTATGCACTCTTTTGTCAGTATAGTACCATTTATAGTTTCGGTAATTAACTTGTTTCTATACTTCGTTTTTATAGCATTAACGCTAGAAAAAATTCGCTCGCAGTCCGCGTTAGAGTGCGGTAGACAAAGAACTGATAAAGAAAAATCTGGAAGTTCTTGTCCTATTGCTTCAGTTTTTATATCATAATCCTTGATGTTAGACCTGAAATAATATATAAATTAAATATACTTACTTTACTTTTCAAAATTAAATTATATATTTATTACTAAAATATATCAGCTGATCCATTGGCATACTGTAAATTAGTAATGGAGTCAGGCATGTGCATTATTTTTAATGGAAGACTACGCCACTGGTCATCTATCTTTTGAATTAATTCCACATTGTTTTCTGGCACTATTCTTGTCATTAATGATATTAATGGTACAAGAGTTGGGTGCGAATCATGGTACTCGATGGATAGGGCATTCTTTGCACTCAATGATGGCAGCTTACTCAGTACAGGATCGTCCATGTTATACCGCTTCTTAAGCTCTAAAGCAGCGGTTTGCAAAAAATATCTACAACTCTTGAAAAAGTGTTTTTTCTCTACATTCTTGTTAGCTAGTTCAGGTACATTTATGTATTTTAGAACCTGGGCACCTAAATATAACTGGCTATCAGGAAGATGGTGTTCTCCATTGTCAGGTCTCACACTACTGAGATCATTTTGCATTACATAGTTTCTTTTTAAAAACGATAATAAGATTTCCTGATACAGAAGTCGAATTTTGTCATGTAGATCATTGAATCTTATTTTATATATATTAATCTATTATTAATCTATTATGTTAAACTGTTCAAATTCAATAATCTAAAATAAAAAAAAAAATAAAATAATTAGGTTCATAAAATATGATTGAATTCTCGTATATTTGGCGTACGATAATAGGGTGTCCTCGTACCTCGTACGCTTGTGTTCAATTCTCGTACGAATACGAGAATTCTCGTACGTCTGGCAACACTATTATACGAGACACCACCACCGACACAACACCACCGGCCTCACTTAACGCCCATCAGCGCCGAAACAAGCAGCGGATGCGGGACTACAAGGCGAAGCAGACCTCCCAACAACACCGCCTGGAAAAACCGGCGTCAACACCAGCCCCTGCCCCGCCACAGCCTTTTAAGTACTTAATTTTCAAATTTTCATCATTTAATAATTTGCTCGTCACTGGATCAAAATCTGCCATTAATTTCACAGTTCTTATAAAATTTTCTTCAGTAATATGTCCATTTTTATTTTTACAGCCATCATTCCCTCTGAGTTCTGTATTTCCTGCTGTCAAAAATAATACTATTTTAATAATTCTTGATAGTACACTTCTCCAAAACTTAGTTTCGTTCAGAATCTGTTCTTCCATATGCTTATCAATTGTTTCATTTTTGCACCAATGCGATCTAAGGGTTGTTGCTTTTAAGTGCTGTTGAGATATTTCATGAATGTTAATTTTATAATTTATATGATGCCAATCACAAATTCCTAAAATCCAATTGTTTTTAAAATTTCCACAGCACCTATTTGCAAACAACCAACATGTTTCACAATAAACACAATCTAAGACAACAGAATAACATAACCATATGCGTGGAATACTGAGTCCTCATTTGGTTGTTTTGTAATAATACTGAATTGAAAATTTTCTAGGAACACCACTACCATCATTAGTGTATGGAAAATCAATGTTAGGTCTGCATGGACCATTTGTAAAATAACACGTTTCAAAGCACTACTCTTAACGGTTTCTTCAAAATAGCCTCGGTCGGTAGGATATAATTTAGTTAAATCAAACTCCGTTGAAATATATAAAAAATTATTATATAAATATGTTTATGAAATTATAATCATAATTAATTATGAAATAAATTGATAATAAAAATTTTTTTCTATTAAATATAATTTTTAAATTAAGTTTCAATGGTAGGTACTTCATACCTAATCCACACTCACCATTCACTGGTATTGTATTATCATTTGCAAAATACTATTACATACACAAAAAAAAACTGTCAATAGTTAATAAATTTCAATTACCTGAAGAACATTTTGAGAAACAGTTAGGACTTTCTACAGTATCCAAAATTGATTCTGTCACTAAATTACCAATACATTCACTAACAGTTTTATCAGAATCATTTGCAATAGGAGTACCTAATATAATAAAATGCATAAAATAATTGTTAAAACGTTATATCTTCTAATTTCTAAGTCAAATATCAATAAATTTCAATTACCGAAAGAACATTTTGAGAAACAGTTAGGACTATTATATCCAAAATTGATTCTGTCACTACCAATACATTCACTAATAGTTTCATCAGAATCACCTTCAATAGGAGTTCCTAAAATAATGAAATGCATAAAATAATTGTTAAAACGTTATATCTTCTAACTTCTAAGTATAAAATATAATTTTTTATAAAAAAACATATTTTTGAGATTATTAATTGTCTTTACTTAATTATGAATTTGAATTCAAACCCTGAATTGATATCAAAGTTTTATAATTGTTTTATAATTTAATATTAAACATTTTGAGGGTGAGGCAAGTGAGGCGGCCTAAAATTTTGACTTTTAAGCGTTTTAAAATTCGAATGCTGTAGCTGCATGAGGAACGTAAAACTTTAAAATTATTAATGTTTTTCGTATACAGCATGTTGTATAATTAATGTAAACTTCATGTCTACATTTGTTTATAATTTACGCACCTATCTGTTTTTTTTTTTTACAAATTGATCCATTGACCCAGCCATTTTTTTGTTTATATTCTCTTGAACGAGCTTTAATTTTATTTTTGCAGACCCGCTTAAATACTGCCGTGTTGACATAATTAAATGAGTTAATAACAATTAAAACACAAGTATAAACACAATTATAAACCGTTCACAAATAAGAATGACAGAATGACAATTGTCTACACACTTTATACTCAACACTCGACCGCGCTTTAAAGAACTAATAACACGGCCGACGGGCTACGGTCGGCGATTAGTGATTACAAAGATTATTTCGGGAAATGCCAATTCCACACATAAAAGTAACTCAATGACAATAAACAATAAAACGCTATAATAATATTATTTTATAGATAAATTATTTATTATAGATAAATAAGGGCCCCGTTCTTCGATAACAAATTAGATATCAATATATCATAATATATTATAAAAAAACATGCGAGTGCCTTTGTACTCATGAATGATGTGTAAACATCTTAGCTGTAGTACGACTATGATTGGGGAATATAATGTCATGGTTTGAGTGGGAATTTGTATAATAAGGTAATAATAAACATACAAGATCGCGTTCTCTTTAAAATTTATTTTTCTTCAATATCTTTTATACATGTAATTATTGGTTTATGGTAGCTGAAATAAGATATATAAATTTCTGATTTTATAACATTTAAAAATCGCGAGAATACACCGTCTAGTGTAGTTTTGTAGTTGGTAAACAATAAACAATAAAACGCTATAATAATATAATTTTATAGATAAATATAGATATTATTATGGATATATAGGGCCGTTCTTCGATGACAAATTAGATATCAATATATCATAATATATTACAAAAATGAACATTCTTATTTAATATATTTTATTTGATTGCAATAATTAAAAATAAATAATTTTCAAATAATTGCAATACAATGCAATTATTTAAAAATTTTAAATAGATGCGGGGTACCGTCGGGGCCCCTGAGCCGACGATTAGCGGCCCTCTACAGGGGCATTGTCCCGGCTGCCCCTGCGGTTGTTGCGGCACTGGTCAAAATCAAAAAACATGTGTTGTGTAGTGAACTGTTCCAACACATACAAAACTTCAAAACACCTAAAATTCTTTTCATTTCCCAATAGACAGTATGAACGGGAATTGAAGCAAAAATGGATTAGAGCTGTAAACCGTTTAGAGTAAGCTAACAATTTTATAGATAATAAGAAAATAACTAAAACATAAATAAAAACTCTTGAAACAAAATACGATTGTCATAACTCGCATATTCATTCTTAAGTAGGCACAAAAGTATAATCTATTTAATCATACAAATACATTTTTCAAATTTATTAAGCAACTACCTAGGTATAGATAATAATTTATGGTTTACACAATGTTTAATGTTATAAAATCTAAAATGAAATTTGAATGATGAGAGAGATGACAAGTATGTGTTATGCCTGTGGGTATCTACTCACAAATCTATTCATTAAAATTATTCTTAATTTGACAGGGAAAATAGAAAATTATGGATGCCGACTACTCGAAGTTTAATATGTTCAGATCATTTTGTAGGAAACATACAATCTAAAGATCCAAAAAGTCCATCGTATATTCCATCTATTTTCCCAAAAATGTACAATAAACCAAAACCTAATACTGATCATCAAATTAATAGATACAACCGTTCTATAAATCGGTCAGAATTAAGAAATAGTAAAGTAATGAATGATTTTACAATCAAAACACTTGATGTTGATATTACTGATATTAATTTAGACCCACATTCGAATTTACACACTAAACGTGATGTTAGTACACAAGTTAATTTAAATATTTCTAGTTATGTTTTTGAATGCGTACAAAATAAAAACAATGTAAACACACAATTTTCAGTTCCTAAAAGTTTTGATAATAATTTTTCTAAACCATGTTTACTTGACAAAATGTGTGGGCCAGATTCAAATGAAATCTTTTATTTATCACCTGTCATTTATAGGGTTTGCATCAATAAAAAATGAAAAACGCCTTATAAGTTTAACTGGGACTTCATTTTGTGTATTTAATCTTTTACTTTCTTTTTTAAAACCTACTTTAAACATAAATTCTGTTAAAAAAAGAGAATAGATTACTTATTTTCTTAATAAAAATAAACCTGGGTATTAGCTATTCAGCAATCAGTGTGTTATTTGGAATCGATCCTTCTACAATTTCAAGAATATTTACTGAATGTCTTAATTATTTAAGTTAAAAGACTAAAAACTTTATTTTTTGGCCTGATAAATATTCAGTAAGACAATGTTTACCTGAATCTTTTAAAATTAATTATCCAGATTGCAGATGTATTATTGATAGTACTGAAGTTAAGGTAGAGCAACCAAATACTGTAGAACAACGGGTTTATTTATATTCAAGATATAAAAGTAATTATACAATACAATTTCTTGTAGCAATCAACCCAAATGGGATGATTTGCTTTGTTTCAAAATGTTATGGTGGTAAGTGAAGTGACTCATATATTACAAATGATTCTGGATTTTTAAAAAAATTAGAACCCGGTGATTAGGTACTTGCTGACAAAGGGTTTCCGGCATACAAACTGAAATTCAAAATAGTAACAGTATTTTAATTATGCCTCCAATATTGCATAATGGCCATTTTTTCGAGACAGAAATACTGGAAACATATAGTATAGCTAGTGTTCGTATACATATTGAAAGAGTCTTTGCACGAATGAAAATGTATGGTATCCTTAATAAATTAAGAATTAACCTTCTTCCCCATATTGATGATATTGTACATATATGTTGCGTTTTAACCAATCTGCAATTACCTATAATTAAGTCTTAAAGTGTAATTTTTTTTGTTTAACGGAGGAACTTAAAAGTTAAAACAATAAGTTATGATTTGTGTACCTAATTAATACTTAACACTGTATAATATATATTTATAATTATTATGCCTAAAACTGTAATTTTATGTTTATATAAAAAAAAGTATTAATATTATTATAAACTAACATTGATTTATAAAATAAACTTTATTTCACAAATATGCTTAAATATAAAAATTATCAATTAGTATTATACATCATAATTAATTGCCTGGAAACTAATTCTGGCAAGTAAAAAGTAAAAAAAATGTTTACTATTTTTTTAAAAGTATTTGTTAAAAATAATTCATCTCTTTGTATAGTCAATGCCATTGGTTCAATATTATTATAAATAAAAAATTCACATGTTAATAAGCCAGTACAGTACATTAGTATTTGACATTGGGTAAAATACATTGATGATTTTTTTAACTTAAGTATCGCATTTTCAACTAATTAATATTTTAAATTTGGAATTCCATTTTCTACTATATGTTTGCTTCGTCAAGAAATTGGGCATTTTGTCACAAGAACTGCATCAATTTTACCATTTTTTAAATCTAATCCATATGGACTAGCACATAACCAAGGAATAAATTGACTAATAACTAATCCACTTTTAATAACTTCTTTGTCAAACATTTGCTTATAAGCTAGTGATGGGCGATTCAGGTCGATGAATCGATTTTTGAATCGATTTAAATCAGAATGAAAAAAATCGTTGCCCAAAAAATCGATTTTTTGGAGAATCGATTCGTAAAATAACGATTTTTTAAACAACTAGATGGTGCTTTTTGACGTCATGTTCTAGCTCTCCCTTGTGACGCCCTGGTTCATATTGATTCATATATAAAGGTTTTCTGTACTCATTAATTTCAGTGCGAGTACTCCCTGCCTTAGTCCCACTTGATTTCGGAGCGAGTATACACTGGAAAGTGTTGTACCTATATGGCTACATCAATCACAACGGAACTCACCACTTCAATGAACAGTGACAGTGTCCAAATGGTGATAGCTGGTCACAGGGGGGAGGATGATACGCCCTTAATTTTTTAATTTTTTAAAATTTTATTGAATAAATTACCAAATTTAAAATGTTTTACGGCCCATAAGCGCACATAGGGGGGTGCTTTGGGGTGCTTAGCACCCCCAGGTTTAAAATTAGCACCCGCAGTTTCCTGTAAAATTTATTTCAGTAATCCACCAATAATTTGTAAATTATTATGCTTTATTGAGTTGGATATTTTTTTTTCCATTATAATTATAAATATCTATTTAAATATCTGTTGACAACTTTTTTAACTTGGATGAACAAAATAGTTTGTGTTTTATAAACACTTATAAGGTATATTTGATAAAAAATGTGTAAACAATGGTGTTTGATTTAGAACATTTAGCATTTTTTGAGGTATTTAATGAGGGGTGCTTGCGCTTTAGGTGCTGCTTTAAGTTGGTTGTATTGCCACTAGTTCTTACGACAACATTACATAATTTACAACAACCACCCTTATGAGGCTTATCAACTTTCACAAAGTAATTCCACATGTTTGAAGTCGAAGACATTGTACTATTGTATAATACTATAATGTATTCACTACTTCTCTAAACTGAACCACTGCACAGGGCACACTCCACACGTATTCACAAACCACAGCTGTACACGACACACGTAAACGATTAACGAAGAACGGAAGAACCGAAGAACCATATGACAATTGACAATTGACAGTAAATACTACTAAATAGTCAAACTGTCAAAAACCAAAGTGACAAAGTGTTTAGTGTATAATAGTGTATAATATAATCACTATAATACTATTATGTATATTGTAGAATATAGATAAGCCCGATAAGGTGGTCAGGACGGTTAGCCGTTAGGTATAAACCATAGGGCATAGAGTAGTAAACAAATAATCTTGCAGTATCTTTATCAAAAATATTTATTACAATCACAGTTGTAGATATCTTGAACCGTGATTACAATTACCATAATTATCATGTAAAAGAAAATGTGACCAATACAAAATTTCAAAAAAATACAAGAAAAAAAATATGAGAAAATCGGATAAAATCGGCCAAAAAAAAAATCGATTTCACAAAAAAATCGCCCTAGCAGAATCGATTTAAAAATCGATAAATCGACCAAAAAAAATCGCCCATCACTAACTCTTCCTGGGCCGTATTATAGAAGTTATCAAAACATTAGAAATTTATTAACAATAAGTCAAATGTGAGGTTTTATTTGTTTTCTATAGCTCAAAAGTTTACAGGTCATATGCAAAAGGAAGTACCTTTAGTTCATAAAGTCATTAGTGATCTCAAATAAGGTTTTAGCCTTAGTGTCTCCGAAAATTGGTTTGTAAAATAATAACTCTTCTATAATATTTGTTTTGTCCATAAAACGAATATAACATATCAAGTGTGCGTCTTTATTACTATCGGTAGCTTCATCAAGTTGAATTGCAAAATTTTTGTTTTTTAATTTATTAATAAGCTGTTTTTTTATATTGTCAGAAATATCATGAATTCGGCGACTTGTTGTATTATTAGACAAGGGAATATTTTTATGTTGGTTTGCAGTAGATTCCCCGATCATAGTAGAAACAATATCAATTGCTGATGGTAAAATGAGTTCTTCAGCAATTGTATGAGGTTTTTTACTCTGAGCCACACGAAATGCTACCTTATAAAAAGCTAAAAGTGCTTTGGTTGGAACACTTGTCTGTTTGATAAAACCGGTTGATTGTTTTTCTAATTATTCACGATGTCTTACAAAATATTCACGTTTTTTTTTATTAATTAATGATCCATAATTAGTTTCAAAATGACGCTTAAATTTATTTGGTATCATATTACCGGCAGCTAATACTTTTAAACAAATAACACATTTGGGACGTTCTTCGTTGTCTATTTTAATTTAAGTAAAACCAAAGTCTAAACAACTATCATCGTATTTTCTGATTACGTTTATTTTCTTCTTTATTGTTGTCTTCATTTAAACTCTTGGTTGTACTCATAATATTGAGAATTTTTTCCGTTTTTCCAGAAAAGATATAAAACACGAGTTGATAATGCACAATTCGAAAATGACAAAATGACGAATACACCTTACGTACGGTTCATTCACGACTTTTAGCTTTAGTGTCTCCGAAAATTGGTTAATTAAATCGATAAATCGACCAAAAAAAATCGCCCATCACTATTATAAGCATCAATTGCAACTCCCTCAGTATTTTTCCCATAAGTAAATTTTTATTTTATATTTTCACTACTTATATAATTTGTTAAATATAACTTCATATTGGGAGAATTAGTGATTATTATTTTATATGAAAACAACAAGACTGTACAAGTAAATGTTATTTTATAGTATTATAACTTTGTTAAATGTATCTATTATAATTATCTAAGTATCTAACCTTTTTGACGACCCGATTGAGCACGATAAAAAGAAAATTTTGTGTACAATGTTGACAGATTTTCATTAGTACCTATGCATGTTGTGTAGATTACTAATAGGTAATTGATAACGTCATATTCGTCAAAAACGATTTTGCTATCGATCGATGGGTACCCACGGAAGTTGAAAATAACTGGGATAGATAGGAAACCAGAATTGTATCTACAACGATTGCACTAAATTGTGATTAACTGTTATTGTATGTACCTACGCTGTAAATAAGACTTGGTCACAATCAGTTTGTTCTGTTGTCTCGTGCTCGTGTTCCTTCAGAAATACCGTCAATCAAGGTCACTTGAAACGATTTTGACATACCTACTTTTAATGTTAATAAAAAAATAAGCAATTGATATTTTTTTACCATAATTTCCAAATGAAGTAAGAGGGACTTTTTTTGAAAATACCATAAAATTAAGCATGCAAAAACACACATTTAGAAAAAAAAATTTCAAAAAATCGCTTAAAAACTAAACTGCATTTTATGCATTGCATGCGTTTTTATGATATTACAAGTCACCCTTAGATTTTTTTGCAAAATAAAATTTATGCTATTATTGGGAAAAAATGTTTTTAAACTTCTAATGACAATATTCTTCTTTTGAAGTATCCTTTAATGTATAAAAAAATATACAAACCCCAAAACTCGACATATTCTATCACTAGAATCTGAAGCACTTTTGAAAGCAATGATAAAATCGCTGAGATCATGAAAAATGTTTAGCTATTGGAGGTAATGATTAGACCAATCGCATGGTTGAAGATAACATTTATGGTCATAAACATGATAAACATATTTTTAATGGAGGTACAGTTAAATTATATTAAATACCTACATTGATATTTTGAAATGTTTAAACAAAAACTAAATTGTTACATCTCACCTCGTAGTTCCAAGTCACCTCAATGGACGGTAGTGTGTAAATTGTACGATTTTTATGATGGAAAATAATGAAATACAAACAATTTTATCCGAGAGAGGTAATGAGTTGGCAAATGTTGGAGCTTTCGAGTACAGGTTTATTGGGTACAGGAAATAGAGGGAATTGTTGAAATGGCGACGTACAAAAAATGATTGTACCGCAACGATATATTCTGGGCAAGAGAAAAATATCGTACTGCATTCAAATAAACAACATCATCATGACGGAAATTTATTAAATAACATTCAAAAGCAAGTATTACGAGAAAATTACAAACGACGAGCTGAAGAATCGATGTAAATTCAGCCTCTTAAATAGGGTTACCACATTGTGTCTTTAAGAAAAGAGTATGTATACTTATATATTATAAAGTCATAAAAACTTTTAATGTTTAAATATTTTCATAGTTAATATTTATTTAATTAACAAGACATTTTATATACTAAATTATGTATGAAATACTTAATACTGAAATACATAATATTATCATACATTTGGTAAATAATTAGTTTTTATTTATAATTTTAATTACATTACCTATTGATAATTAAGATATATGTTTAAGTTTTAAGAGACATTTTTGATGACCACAATTTACAAATAGTAACTTGATACGTAAGCGTGAAGTTAACGTACTAAACTAGTACTAGTACATAGTAGCAAATACTAACACAGCCTAATTCCTATTTACAAACAACGATTTATCACATGTGACATGAATACCAGTATACCCGTATTACCGTAGAAATTTCGGAGAAAAACGTATTTAGGGAAAAAATTTAAATTTTAACTTTTTTTATGTTGGTATTTTTCAACACTTTATCATATATATTCAGTATTTAGCGGAATAAATTTTAATTGTAATATAATATACCAAACTAACTGACTTGATTTTAATTACACATTTTTAAGCCTTGAAATTTAACGTGTACATTTAATAGATGATTTAGGTGTATTTTTTGACACAAAAATGAATTTTAAAGAACATGCAAATAAAATAAAAATTAAGCATCATCAAAATTAGTATTCTTGAAACGAAATTGCTCAAATTGTAATAATCATTTCGCATTAAAAAAACATTTATTTGTCTATTGTACGTTCTCAGCTAGAATATGCTGCCTTTGTTTTGGTCTCCTAATTCCTTAATTTTAAATCAAACTCTTGACCTTGATTGACGGTATTTCTGAAGGAACACGAGCACGAGACAACAGAACAAACTGATTGTGACCAAGTCTTATTTACAGCGTAGGTACATACAATAACAGTTAATCACAATTTAGTGCAATCGTTGTAGATACAATTCTGGTTTCCTATCTATCCCAGTTATTTTCAACTTCCGTGGGTACCCATCGATCGATAGCAAAATCGTTTTTGACGAATATGACGTTATCAATTACCTATTAGTAATCTACACAACATGCATAGGTACTAATGAAAATCTGTCAACATTGTACACAAAATTTTCTTTTTATCGTGCTCAATCGGGTCGTCAAAAAGGTTAGATACTTAGATAATTATAATAGATACATTTAACAAAGTTATAATACTATAAAATAACATTTACTTGTACAGTCTTGTTGTTTTCATATAAAATAATAATCACTAATTCTCCCAATATGAAGTTATATTTAACAAATTATATAAGTAGTGAAAATATAAAATAAAAATTTACTTATGGGAAAAATACTGAGGGAGTTGCAATTGATGCTTATAATAGTGATGGGCGATTTTTTTTGGTCGATTTATCGATTTAATTAACCAATTTTCGGAGACACTAAAGCTAAAAGTCGTGAATGAACCGTACGTAAGGTGTATTCGTCATTTTGTCATTTTCGAATTGTGCATTATCAACTCGTGTTTTATATCTTTTCTGGAAAAACGGAAAAAATTCTCAATATTATGAGTACAACCAAGAGTTTAAATGAAGACAACAATAAAGAAGAAAATAAACGTAATCAGAAAATACGATGATAGTTGTTTAGACTTTGGTTTTACTTAAATTAAAATAGACAACGAAGAACGTCCCAAATGTGTTATTTGTTTAAAAGTATTAGCTGCCGGTAATATGATACCAAATAAATTTAAGCGTCATTTTGAAACTAATTATGGATCATTAATTAATAAAAAAAACGTGAATATTTTGTAAGACATCGTGAATAATTAGAAAAACAATCAACCGGTTTTATCAAACAGACAAGTGTTCCAACCAAAGCACTTTTAGCTTTTTATAAGGTAGCATTTCGTGTGGCTCAGAGTAAAAAACCTCATACAATTGCTGAAGAACTCATTTTACCATCAGCAATTGATATTGTTTCTACTATGATCGGGGAATCTACTGCAAACCAACATAAAAATATTCCCTTGTCTAATAATACAACAAGTCGCCGAATTCATGATATTTCTGACAATATAAAAAAACAGCTTATTAATAAATTAAAAAACAAAAATTTTGCAATTCAACTTGATGAAGCTACCGATAGTAATAAAGACGCACACTTGATATGTTATATTCGTTTTATGGACAAAACAAATATTATAGAAGAGTTATTATTTTACAAACCAATTTTCGGAGACACTAAGGCTAAAACCTTATTTGAGATCACTAATGACTTTATGAACTAAAGGTACTTCCTTTTGCATATGACCTGTAAACTTTTGAGCTATAGAAAACAAATAAAACCTCACATTTGACTTATTGTTAATAAATTTCTAATGTTTTGATAACTTCTATAATACGGCCCAGGAAGAGTTAGTGATGGGCGATTTTTTTTGGTCGATTTATCGATTTTTAAATCGATTCTGCTAGGGCGATTTTTTTGTGAAATCGATTTTTTTTTTGGCCGATTTTATCCGATTTTCTCATATTTTTTTTCTTGTATTTTTTTGAAATTTTGTATTGGTCACATTTTCTTTTACATGATAATTATGGTAATTGTAATCACGGTTCAAGATATCTACAACTGTGATTGTAATAAATATTTTTGATAAAGATACTGCAAGATTATTTGTTTACTACTCTATGCCCTATGGTTTATACCTAACGGCTAACCGTCCTGACCACCTTATCGGGCTTATCTATATTCTACAATATACATAATAGTATTATAGTGATTATATTATACACTATTATACACTAAACACTTTGTCACTTTGGTTTTTGACAGTTTGACTATTTAGTAGTATTTACTGTCAATTGTCAATTGTCATATGGTTCTTCGGTTCTTCCGTTCTTCGTTAATCGTTTACGTGTGTCGTGTACAGCTGTGGTTTGTGAATACGTGTGGAGTGTGCCCTGTGCAGTGGTTCAGTTTAGAGAAGTAGTGAATACATTATAGTATTATACAATAGTACAATGTCTTCGACTTCAAACATGTGGAATTACTTTGTGAAAGTTGATAAGCCTCATAAGGGTGGTTGTTGTAAATTATGTAATGTTGTCGTAAGAACTAGTGGCAATACAACCAACTTAAAGCAGCACCTAAAGCGCAAGCACCCCTCATTAAATACCTCAAAAAATGCTAAATGTTCTAAATCAAACACCATTGTTTACACATTTTTTATCAAATATACCTTATAAGTGTTTATAAAACACAAACTATTTTGTTCATCCAAGTTAAAAAAGTTGTCAACAGATATTTAAATAGATATTTATAATTATAATGGAAAAAAAAATATCCAACTCAATAAAGCATAATAATTTACAAATTATTGGTGGATTACTGAAATAAATTTTACAGGAAACTGCGGGTGCTAATTTTAAACCTGGGGGTGCTAAGCACCCCAAAGCACCCCCCTATGTGCGCTTATGGGCCGTAAAACATTTTAAATTTGGTAATTTATTCAATAAAATTTTAAAAAATTAAAAAATTAAGGGCGTATCATCCTCCCCCCTGTGACCAGCTATCACCATTTGGACACTGTCACTGTTCATTGAAGTGGTGAGTTCCGTTGTGATTGATGTAGCCATATAGGTACAACACTTTCCAGTGTATACTCGCTCCGAAATCAAGTGGGACTAAGGCAGGGAGTACTCGCACTGAAATTAATGAGTACAGAAAACCTTTATATATGAATCAATATGAACCAGGGCGTCACAAGGGAGAGCTAGAACATGACGTCAAAAAGCACCATCTAGTTGTTTAAAAAATCGTTATTTTACGAATCGATTCTCCAAAAAATCGATTTTTTGGGCAACGATTTTTTTCATTCTGATTTAAATCGATTCAAAAATCGATTCATCGACCTGAATCGCCCATCACTAGCTTATAAGCAAATGTTTGACAAAGAAGTTATTAAAAGTGGATTAGTTATTAGTCAATTTATTCCTTGGTTATGTGCTAGTCCATATGGATTAGATTTAAAAAATGGTAAAATAAGTCTTAGACTATCAACGTCGCCGCCGCTTTGACCGGTTTTTGCGTGCGTGTGCACAAGTCCGCGATTACCTGTGGACTTTGGTCCCGGTGGCAAATCGCACCGGTCAACGGCGATTATCGTTATCGGCTATCTGTACCGCCAGTTTTTGTGTGGCGTACAATGTCCCGCCACCACTCTAGTATGCTCCGGACCTGCACGACTGGTGTACCCCTTACAGACCGAAGTAATTTTTTTAATTTTTTTTTAATTTAACTCAAATAACATTTCTACATATACCTTAAGTATTTCAAAAAAATATATTGAAAAAAAAAATCACCCCAGGAGAGGTCAAAACTACCCCTTCACAATCGTGAGGGTTGGGTCTAAACTACTAAAAAAATATACACAGGTTTATCAATACAAAATAGGCATGAATAAAACTTTATTTAATTTGAAACTAAATACGTTTAATTTTAACAAACTTAGGTATTAACTTTATTTAAAAGAAAAAGAACATTAATAGGTACTTATAATTATTTTTGAATTTTTAAATATTATTATATTTTTTATTATTATATTATATTTATTTCAGCTGATAATAATTTTCAAAACACATTTTACCTTTGGACATACACAAAAATGTTTTACATTTTGTACACATAACTTTTGACCTATTTGTACAACCTTTGTATCTACAACTTAGAGGAGCTTTAAGGTCCATTGCTCTCGGCCAATGATGGTATCCATCGAGTCTTACATCGTCACCTGGTATAGGTGCGGGTGGTCGTATTTTTATTGGTGGTTCTCCATCTTCTTCGGTGTCTTGACATGTAGGTGATGGCGGTGTTGCCATAGTTAAGCATTCACCAATTTCCAATCTGAACTGTAGCAAATCTTTAATTTTTTTTTTCGGTAATTTATTAATTTTACAATCTTCTAAATATTCAAACCAACTGTTTGTTACTGATAGGTCAAGTAAGTGAAGTATAACTTTTAGTGGCCATTTTCTTGTTTTTAACCAAGTTCTATAATACTCCATCATTTGATCAAAATGATCAACGCCACCCATTTTTTCATTGTATTTTGATATCATATTAGGAATTTGTACGTCAATATATTTTTTTTGTGTTTTATCCCATCTGGACACTGTTGTTGTCGGTAAACCTACGTAACACGTTGATGTCGTAACTACTGACTTGTTGTCTTTCCATTTCAACATAGAAATATTTTTATCATCAGATACAACTTCTTCGAAATCCCCTCTTTTCATTTTAGAATCTGCTTTAAATTGGAATTTCTGTAGACGATTCATTTGTATAGTACCGGTTCCATGAACTTTTAGCTGTACTAATTTTTTCATCAACGGAATAGTCGTAAAATAACGATCGAAAAATACAGATGAACCTTCTGGTATTGTATTAATAAAACGTAAAATTACAGCCGGTCCAAGTCCTAAACTTTTATTAGGAAAAGGCGTGGTTAGTCCTTGGTAAATTTCAAAATCAATAATTAGACCATCAGACGTATTAATTACAAAATTTTTGAGACCAACTGGTCTAGGTTTACCTTTCACAAACTGTCTTATCTGACAACGTCCAAGAAAAGGTATCATTTGTTCATCAATTGAATAATAAGTTGATGATCGCTCAATAGATAAGCACCTGTTCCTTACAAAATCTATGAGTGGTTGAACTTTCCATAGTTTGTTATTTTTTTTCACTTCATCACTAACCAAATTTGCAAAATGTAGATTGACTCTTAATTGAAAAAAGCGATCTCGTGACATTATCGATGCAACAGGATCGTATCGAAACTTAGCACTCCAATACATTCGGAGACGAGGAAATTTAATACAACCAATAATAACGTGAATCCCAAAAAATTGTTTCATTTCAATAGACGTTGTCTTTAATATTTTACCCGTATTTTCCATGTAATATTGATTAGTGCACAACGCCGCAAGTTCATATAATTCTTCGGGAAAATATTTTTTTAAATATTCCATAGGTGTACCCACAGGTAAGGTTTTCGGAATTTTATCGGAGAATATTTTAGATGTAAATGACTGTATGCGCCACTTAACTTTTTCGAAAATCGAACCATTTTCGTTACCTTCGTTAACAGTATGGTCGACACTTACTTGTCTGCCAGTTTCAAGTTGTTCGGTCTCTACTGCGTCTAATTCTACTTCAGAATCACTTGACTCATACAAAATATTATTTCCATGTTGATTAGGTAAAGTAAAGCTTGGATCTGCATCATAATCGTCGTTATCTTCAAATTCTAGGTCAGAATCATCTAACAAATCTAAAATTTGATCGACATTCATGGTAGACGCAAATACGTAACAATAGACCGGATACTCACGAACGTGATACTAAATATTGTTCGTGCGATTACGGCGACAAAAACAAATATTACGTAGCCAGTGATGTTAGAAACGGTTTTGAAATCATATGATTAATTAAATGAAACGACAAAATCATTGGTATGGTAAATATACACAGAGAAAATAACTCGAATACTATGGATATATTAAATTGATAAAAACCTAAAACTAATAGTACGTGGAGCATGGCTGGGTTTTACCCGATTACTTTTAAAATTAGATAAAACGATAGAACGTAACCTTCACAATCGTGCGAGACCGGTCTGAACAGAGTAGAATAAATATAACAATAAAAAAAAAAAAAAAAACCATACCCTCACGATCGTGCTTTGTCGGTCTGTAAGGGGTACGCGTCTGTCGTCTGTTAAAACGCGTCATTAATTACGTCTTAAAGTTTTAACGCTGTTGTTGCCGTTCGTCGTGTGGACCCGTCTTCTTGCTGTCCATCACTGTTGACGATCGTCAATTTGTTGTTCGTTGTTCCGCTGCCGTGTACTACGAGTTACTCTTGAACGTCGCGTCGACCGCCGCTGTCGGTAACGAAAGTTACGTAATTGTGGGCCGCCGCGAGCGAACATCGTACGTGCCGTTGTTACCTGCCGTCCTATCACGTTAAACGGTGGATTTATTGCTCCGTTGCCGTTATCACCGTTGCCAAGCCTGTTGATACCACTCCGTCGGATCGCCGTACGCTGTACACTAATAATTGTACGAGAGCCGCCGTCAATAGCTGTAATCAATCTCACGGTCGTATCATTTTTTTGTTGTTGTTATTTTCTGTACCTACTCAATATTGTTTATTATTTTATTGTTTTTCTTTCTAATTACCTGTATTGCGCGTAGGAACTTAGTACATAATTTCTCTTGTGTTTGTTGTTAAATTATATTGTTATGTAATAAAACAAAATACGTGTTCCTATCACTACAGTCAAAATTTGTCTTGACTTTTTGTTCCACACACATAAGTTTACTAACCGACGCGAGTCGTCAGATTAACCGCCTCAAGGTAGGAGTTTGATGGCGCAACATTTGGTAGCAGAGAGCGTGGTTTTACCACAACAATTAGTAGCGTTCTGTTAATAAACTTGTTACTGCATTGTATTCAGTGTAATGCAATATTATTTGACGTGTCTGTAGTGTAACTAGTATAAATAGTATAACTCTATAGTACTTATAGCTATAATATTCTGTAGTAGAACTTGTTAAAAAAAAAAAAAAAATTTTTCTCATTCACATCTGAGGTGAATACACACGTTAGTTAAGTAATTGTATAGGTACTCCTCCAGCTTAGTATTTCGTTTCCTATCCTTATCATAATGCCGGACCCTGAAGATAAAGAATCTAAAGAACAGGAGCGAGTTGACCGACGTCGAATCAAAGCGACATTTAAACGGGATAGTGCTATCGCAAGTATTCGCGCGATTCATTCATTGTCCGTGAAAGCGTCCACTAATAGTGATGTAGTTCCAAAATTCTTAGTCGCCGCTCGCAGCTTAAATAGCTTGTGGACGCAATTTGAATTGGAGGATAGCATGGCGCTTGAGTGTATGATCGCGTTGGGCACATACGCGAAATATAGTGAAGTAATTCCGTCGGAAATTTGTGCTCTTGTCGACGAATCTATTTCTGTTGCTGAAGCTTTAGCACCGACTGAGACTCCGGATGCCGTTCCACCCAAAATTCAACGGTCATCACGTCTACCGGAAATTCCATTGCCGTCGTTTGACGGAGAATTGTCAGGGTGGCCGGTTTTTCGAGATCGTTTTACCGTACGTGTTGTGAAAGATACCGAGCTTACAAATATAGAACGGTTCTATTACCTCTTAGGGTGTCTTACCGGTGAAGCTCTTCATGCCGTAAGAAACATCCCGGTATCTGAGAGCACCTATGACCTTGCTTGGTCAACGTTGGTTGAGCGTTTTGACAAGCCAAGGCAGTTAGCGACAATTATCGTCGACAAACTTATAACTGCCCCTGTCCATTCACAAGAAACAGTAGAAAGTTTAAAAGATTTTATAAGTTTGTTTTCGGACCACGTGTCAGTGCTTAAATCGTTGAATATTCCGCACCTCGGTGAATTTCTCCAGTTCGCATTGTCTGCGCGCTGTTTACCGTTGTTCACTCGCAAGGCATTTGAAGAGACGAATAATACTGAATTTCCTGAGTTTTCGGATATTGCTGCATACGTCAAGGCCCGTGTATCGCTTTTGGAGGCAGTCCACTGTTCTAATGTTCCAAAACATCCTACTCACACTCATAGTCATTCGAAACCAGTTCCAACTAGGTTTGGATCAAAAGGTTCGAAGGTTTCGTTGCTGTCTTCAAAGACTGATGATTCGGCCTCATCAAAGTGTCTGTTCTGTTCGGGAAGCCATGCATCAGTCGAGTGTAATGAGTTTTCAAAAATGTCTCTGGATGAGAGGTATGACATCGCCCGTAAGACTAGGATCTGTTTTCGGTGTCTTAATTCAACTCATTGGTCTAATCATTGTGAAACAACCAAACCGTGTACTAAGTGTTCTGGTCGTCATCACACTTTATTACACCCCGTAAGTAAGCCCTCGTCGTCTTCTGACTCGACTCCGGTTGTCACAGCGTCAACAACCTCTTCAATTACGAACTCACTAAACAAAACAACTGTACTTTTGGGAACAGCCTTAGTTCACGTGCGTGATCGCGCTAGTTATATGCAATCTGTTCGAGTTCTTATTGACTCTGCCTCTCAGATCTTCGCCATGTCCATCGCCTGTGTGGATCGTCTGGGTCTAAAAAGAAGTAGATGGACCGCACCGATAACTGGCTTGACTGGCGTATCGATACCAGCAATATCAGGAAAAGTCGATTGTTATATGACGCCCAGACATACTACGGACCCAACATTTTCCTTAACTGCTTGGGTCATGCCAACTATAGTTTCAAATATGCCATCTCAACATCTACCGAAGCTTATCAAGGACAAGTATTCCCATCTTGCACTAGCTGACCCTCACTTTGACCGGTCCGCACCTATTGATATGCTACTGGGAGCAGACGTGTTTGCTCGAATCATGGATGGAAAACGGGTGTCAATCGGTGATTCTCTACCTGTCGCATACGGATCAGTCTTTGGTTGGGTCTTGATAGGCGAACTCCCTGTTCAACAGTACCATTGTAACACCGCTGTATCCCTGTCGGTATCACTGGAAGGGCTGGTCCAACGTTTTTGGCAACTCGAAGAACTGGATGAAGCTCCTACTACGTTTACTAGTGATGGACAATGTGAGTCCATTTATGCTTCTGAAAGCCGTCGAGACAATTCTGGTCGATTCCTAGTTCCTTTGCCATTCATACCGAAACACCGCGATGAAACATTTCCTGGTTCTCGCAATATTGCCGAACGTCGTTTTCAAAACCTGGAGCGGAAACTTCAAAACGACGATGTGCTATATACCGCATACAAACATTTTATGAGCGAATATGAAACCTTAGGTCATATGTCAGTTGCTACTGAACCTGGTGCCTACGTCATTCCGCATCACCCTGTTTTCAAGTCCAACTGTCCATCGAGCAAAATCCTAGTGGTATTCGATGGATCGGCGAAGGCTGCCTCTCTGTTGTCATTAAATCAATGTCTATACGCCGGTCCGAAGTTACAGCTGGATATCGTGGTCATTCTAGTTCGATTCCGACTTCACCAGTTCGTCTTTACTGCAGATGTTTGCAAGATGTACAGGCAAATTCTCGTTCTGCCAGAATAGATGGCCATAGATGGATTTTCATAATTCCTTCTATGGCCATATACATTTAAAAATGACCAAATCTTATAATTATTAGTAATAGAACCTAAATCTATTTCTTTAGCTTAAATGGCACCTCATACAAAAAATAAACCAGTTGCTAAGAGATTTAAGTACTCGCCAAATAAAATAAAATTAGCTTAACAATTTTTTCTTTTTCTTTGGAATAATAATAAATATTAATAATCGCAGTTCTTTTTTTCCTTTAGAGTTGGTAGTTTCATCATAAATAAGACTATAATAAGCACCATTTAAATCTTTAATAAGTTGACTTTTAAAAAAAGGCCCCAAAGTATCTGTTATAAGATATTTTAATTTCTCTCTACTTATCAATAATTCTTTAGGTAAAGAATCAGGAAACATTGTTATAAATACATCAACTATACCATTACAAGAAGCAAATAAGTAGTTACTAGCTACACATTGGAGTGTCCAAACAATTTCGGCAACCACAGCTTTGTCACTGATATTATACAAATGTAAACTTGAATTAAATGTATCTGGCTTACTAGTAGTGGATGAAATTTGTTCTGAACTTATAGAAGTTCATCGTAGCTGTTTCAAGTTCAATTTATCTTTACATTGCTGTACATGTTTTAACGTTGAAGCATGTTGAGTTAATCCCTGGAATCCTTTTAGCGAAATACTAATCATAGCACTGCACACAAAACAAAATACGTCAAGTCGCTTAGCCCATTATTTTACTTTAAAACCTTGGCTATCGTCTTTTTCAAACCAAACATCACTCAATTTGCATTTTCCCATTTTTCAACAAAAAAACTATTTCAATATTAAAACTAAATAACAAACATGCTACTAAATATTAATATAGGAAGTAGGAACCATATTGTTTTTGATTTTTAGGACAGTATCAATTTGTACGATTTATGTCTGACATAGCACGTGCATATCCTGTTTTCCTGGGATAGGATTTAATCTTATGACCAGGGATATTGAAAATTGGCAATGCCCTGAGTACCTAAGTACTTTAAGTACTATAACACTCATTAAAAAAATAACCAAATGTTTTTATCGTATACATAATACGTCATATTAAAAAAAATCTTGTCGTGTTTTATTTCCAGAAATCGTATACGTCGGCAGTAAATCGCTCATCCGGAAGAAAAACGACACAAATCAAAAAGTGCTATTTTTCAGGAGAGTGGATTAAACATTTTTTTATTTTGTTTGTAAATTATTTTGATATTTATTCATTAACAATGCAAATAAATCAGACCTTATGTTATTTTGCATATTGTACTTATTAATTTAAAGTTACATAATATAATTTTAATTATTACCATGTTAAAAAAAAAATAAATGACAAATTACTTTTTTGATATTGACAATTTATTTAATTATTATATCAACGAGTAACATAAAATTTTTCTTATTAGGCATAACAGAAGCTAGCACATTAACAGTTTTCTTAATATTATTAAAAATTAGTAACATAATACTTTCATAATTGAGTATAACAATAACATAACATAAACTGTTTTTTAAATTTTTAAAAAATGAGAAACATAATATTTTTCTTATTAAGTAGGCAAGTATAACAAAAACTCAAACATAAGCAGTCTTCTGAATTTAAAAAATAGTAACATAATATTTTCTTATTAAGTAAGTATATTATTATCAAAAACTAAGACATTAAAAATGTTGTAAATTATTAAAAAATGAACATAACAAATCTTCTTATAGAATGTAATTAAATATAAAAATAACTAATAGGTAGAATTCAGGCTTATAAGTTATTATAAAAGTCATAATAATAATTAGGAACACAATTTTTTCTAATTAAAGATAACAACCCACTTTTTTTTGCTTCAGTTATACCAGGTTTCACATCATAAGCTCTTTTTAATTCTAAATTATTATTTAATTGGTTACTGGTATTCCTAGTTTTTTTATTTTTTATACTTATACAATTAAATTCAGTCTGTTCATAAGAGTTTTTAAAATAAATAGTATCTGGATCATCTTTTGTCACTTTAAACATTTTTGTTTCTGTTATTTTGAATGCATTTGAAAAACTGTTGATCCCTAATTTAGTTGTAAGATCTTTTAAATCAAAAAAATCTTTATAGCACATTTCCTGAACTTCATACGGATTGCCACTTTTTTTAGCAGATCTAATAAAAGTTACATATTGTTCAGGAACATAAATAGGACCAGATTTCTTTGATTTTTTTATATTTCTTTCTATAACAGAGTGTGCATTGTCGCCCTCATTTTGTGTGTGACCAGTGATTAAATATTTGTGTGTGATACTATTTATATGTGAAAAATTTAGAACTGCATACAAGTACATAGCTAAAATAAATTTATTTTTCTGTTGTCCAGCGCAGTTATCACTATAAAATATCACATCTAATTTAGCACTTGCTTCAGTTTCAATTGCATTTTGCTGTAATACCTTAAGATAATTTAATATACAAGACCCAATATCATTAGCACCTCTATGTGCTTGACCTTCATGCCATACATAACATTGGACGTCATTTGTTTGTAAATTGTACACCGTAAAGTTAAAAACATTGAGTTTTGAAACATAATAAAACGAAGATGCATTCCCCAATGGGCATGGTAAACTGCTTGAAGATCATAGACTGCTGTCACACAATTTGCTTGTTTATCTATTTCTTTTTCTAACCGAGACAATTCCTAAAAATAATATCATTGTCAGTGTGAATCATCAATCAACTACCGAATTTTCCGACGTAGGGAGATCTGTCGAAACGTTATGGGTTTGTCCGATATATGATTGCCGATTGCCTACCAGTAGACAGTTGACAAGTGCGTGCATCTATATGATACCAAGATTCAAGAGTATCGATATAACTTACAATAGGTACTATGATATTATGTTAATAAGTATGAAATAATAAAGATTCAAGTTGTGGTAAAAAGTATGAAAAGCGTAATGTCGTTAAGAGATCTCGTGTGTATTTGCGTATCGTATACCTGAACTGTATGACACTGGAATAAAATATTGAAGTACAACGTTGGGAGATCATAGTAAAATAGTAATGTACCTAGCCTTACTGATGATCTTCGTCTACTTATCTGTAAGAATCAACTACTGCCTATAAACTTACTACTTTAGGAGATCCGTTATCGGAATTCCGATTGCAGGCCAATATTATTATGACACGTGCAACTGTGCAAGCAGGTCCTACTACTACAGTACGCACTGTCACAATGAAAAAAAATACAAGTAGTATGTTTAAATGGCGAGCCAGAAGCACCGCCCTACTATTGATATATAAAACTACAAAAGTTTACATTCATATGGAATGGATGGGCGCCCAATAATTAATATACATAAATAGAATTAACAATATAGGTACAAATAATGTCTACGATGATAATACTGTAGTGGTATAATCACCGGTCTCTCTGGTACCTGCAATGTTGCCACTCGTTCTCCTTTCCGACTGCTTATTGGTCCACACGGCGATTCAATACTGGTATACTGGGAATCCCACGATGGCCACTGACGAGTGGCGCACACTAATAATTTGGCCGTAATCCGTGGAAGACACCGTAAAATGGTAGTGTCGGAGTCGAGAAATATATCACCACTTACACGTCGCCGATACTCCGCGCGACACAATGACCTTGTATTAGATGAACAACAAAGAAATATCCAACAATCAATAATAAATATGAGATTTATTATTGATAAACAATGGTCATATGAGGTTTCAACAAATGCCAGCAAAGAAATATATCAGAAGAAATGGAATAAGCCAGCTTATCTTCCTCTTACTTCAGATATAATGCTATTTAGAAACCACTTAATAAATATTCAAAATCAAAGTGCGAAAGTTTTAAAATAGATTTTAATAATTTGAAAGCTTATAAAGAATTGCAAGAAAGTATTTTAGCTCAACTAATTTTACTGAATCGAAGAAGGTCTGGTGAAGTCCAACGCATATTTTTGGAAACTTACGTATCTGCACCAAGTGAAGTTTCTCAAGCGGAGGTTGAGTCATCTCTTTCCGAAATTGAGCGCCATCTTACAAAACAATTTAAAAGGATTGTGTTAAGAGGCAAGCGAGGTCGTGGTGTATCAATTTTATTTACTCCCAACCTACAAAAATCAATAAAGCTATTGATTGAAACAAGAAAAGTTACAAACTATATTGATAAACAAAATACATACTTATTTGCATTACCTAATACTATGAGTTGTTTGAGAGGATTAGATGCAATTCGAAAATTTAGTAAGGACAGTGGAACCAAAAATCCAGAAAATTTAACGTCTACAAGATTACGGAAACAAGTAGCTACTGTAGCACAACTGTTAAATCTATCAGAAAGTGACACTGAACAATTAGCCACATTTATGGGACACTCTAAAGAAGTCCACAAACAATTTTATCGCCTTTCAGAAAGTACTTTTCAGGTTGCCAAAGTCAGTAAATTATTATTAATGATGGAAAAGGGGCAAGGACAGGAGTACAGAGGTAAAAGTTTAGATGAGGTAGATATCAATATGGACAGCTTAGTAACAGATATAGAAGAAAGCTCAGATGAAGAAATAGATCATTCTGAAAAAAAAATAACAGTAATAGCTTCAACAAAAAACAATAAACCTGAAGAAAAGAAAAATGAAGAAAAGAAACATGTAAGAGTATGCTGGTCAGAGGAAGAGAAAAAAGTAACGAGAGAATATTTTCAGAAACACATATTATTAAATAAAGCACCTAAAAAAGATGAATGTAATGCACTAAAAATAAAATATCCACAACTGTTCGAAAATAAGCCATGGAAAAAAATAAAAACTTTTGTTCACAATATAATATACAACAAGCCTAAAAAGTAAACATACCAATTTGTACACATTGAATAACTTTTGTATTTCTTATTTTATTTATTGGTAAACTAAAGATAATATACCTATTATTAATTCAAATATTATATTACTTACTACTATGATTAATTTCAAGTATTTGTTAAATTAGTTTAAATGTTGTGTAGTCACTACTTCACTAGTCCTATTGATGCTGATGCGGTACATTTTGTCCGTTCTCATTTCACACCTACCGTTGCAACATGCAGCCACATTGTGTATAAGCATCAGTTCTGTTTTGGAAGTTTGGCAACGTTTAATGAATCTAATAAGATGATAACCTTTTGAATAAAATACACTCTGGATCTAACAAGATGCGCCAAACAATCAAAATCACACTCATGGATCCCACATTATACTAATATTTCTTATACATTCTTTGGATCTCGGAAGGATATATAGTATCTTAAAAATTTCTTGAGTGTATGGTAATTGTTTTTATCACATCAAATATAACAATTTTTATTATAATTTTTGTAATTGGTCCAATTAATATAATTTGATGTTTAATGCCGGATCTAATATCGTAGCCTTTTTCTTATGGATCCCATAAAATACTCCCTGCGTGTTTGTGTGTGTGGGTGTGTGTATAGTGTATGATCTTTTATATTATAAAATGTTGCGATAATAATCTATTTTTAAAAATAGAAATAGGCATAATCATGAAATTATTTTTCCCCTACCAAGTACCTACCGGCTGTCCGGCTACCAAGAGTCTACCAAATACCAATATTATTTAATCATCACAACCCGTCGTCGTCGATGTTGTTGTCATATACGACTTATTTGTTTTATTTCTTGTCGTCAAAATATGTTTTTGTGATTTGTGTCTTGTGACATTATTTTGAACACTTGAATATTAAATTTAAAACAATGTCCACTAATATTAATTGTTTATGTGATAAAAGAAGATTAAATCTGAATGACACCAATTGGAGAAGACATTTAACTTCTTGTAATATCGCCAAATTAAAAAAATCTAACGTTGTAAACGATGTGTCTAGTTTTTTTACTAAAAAACGCAAGATTTATGAATAACAGGATTCTCCAAATAAAGGTAACTGTAAATTATTAATTATGACATCTAAATTGTCTCAATTACTTATTTATATTAGATTATTATGTTTTTTTTTAATAAAAAAGTTATTTTTACTATCTGTTATTGTTGACTTTTAACAAATTAAATTGTACCTACAATACAATTATTTAACCAATAAAATCATAAAAAAAAAAATGTATTGGATATTTTTGGCTTTTTAAATGTACATATTGAGTTTTTGATTGCATAAAGACATTAGACTTGCATATTCACTATTTAGTGCTTTTTAGAACTAGAAGTCCTCAAACTAGTCAAACTTAATTATAATTATACAATATAAATTCTAGGTAGGTACCTACTTATCTTATTTGTTTTAAATTTTTACTTGAACGACGGAAAAATATCTTCAACAATACAATATTATATTATTACAGTACTGTATTTATTTATAGTTTGCAAGTTTGTATAAATCCTCTTAACATATCTACATAGTTAATTTTAAATATTTTAATAAATAATATTTGTAAATTTGTAATTAAAGTTAAAAACGAAGATATTCCACCTTCTAGTATTGAAGACAATGATACAGAACATACACAGCATAATTATTTGATATATCAAAATTCTAATTCTGGTAAGTAAACATTTTTCTTAATTAGAAAAAGTTTACTAGTTTTGGGAAAAGCGCAGAACTTCAGAGTGCATTTATATACTGAATTAGATTATCCAAAAATTACTTACCTTTATATAGCAAATAATAATTTGTCCTATACATTTTCCTAAAATATGTATTTTTTTTAATTTAGAAGATATTGAACCAGAGCAATTTGCTAGAGATTTGTGTGATAGCCGTGAGAGCAGTATAATTTCAAAGGCAACTGAATCGACAAACTTAACAGGTACGTGGATATGAAAATGTTATACTTAAATAGTATAATTTATACCTATTTATATAGATAACTACATAATTGTGGCCTTGTGGGGGAACATGGGGCTATAAAATAGTAATAATTTATTTTATTCCAACTGACAAGAATTAACATTTTATAACATTACAATAATAACAATAAAATATAAGTTGGTGGTAGTTAATTAGACTGACAGTGATAAATCATAATTTCTTTTTAGAATACCAAGTTATGGATAATGTGTTCCCAAATGATCCTGTTCATTGGCCAGAAACCATGTCAAATGAAATATGAACATACTTTGTGAATCTCGGACCTTGTCAGCCATTGCCTTCTGATCTAAAATACAACAAATTCCCTACAAAAAATGAAAGTCATTATTTTCAACGTTTACCAGATGGCAACTTAACAAAACGCACCTGGCTATCATACTCGCCTTTACTTGATAGAGTATTTTGAATGTCTTGTAGATTATTTGGTTTGGTTAAGGCAAAAAAATCATTTTTATCTTCTAAAGGTACCTGTGATTATAGAAACATTGCTAAAACAATTCACCATCACGAGTGTTTACCCGAACATATTCAAAGTGATATTAGCGGGGGCTTGTACTTCACCAGAACAAGAATTGATATTACACTTTTAAAATCAGCAAACCACCAAGTAGCAGAAAACCGAGAAATCTTAATGGTTATCATTGATGCTCTACTTTTTACTGCCAGACTGAATATTGCATTAAGAGGGCACGATGAAAGTAATACCTCAATGAACAAAGGTGTTGTATATGCATGCACGCGTATGTATGTATGCATGTATGTATGTATGTATGTATGTATATGTATAAATGTAATACATATATAGGGATAAATGTGTTGACTCGGGGTAAGACGAGTGTGTGACCGATTCGATTCTCACGATGGTCTACGTGACCGAAAGGGCTGGGTCAGCACATTCTTAGAGGCCTGGACGGACCGTTGCGGCGGGCCTCGCCCGGCGGACGGAAGTCGTGTAAGGTCGAAAGAGTGAGTATCACCCGCGTTACTGGTCAGAGCATCTTTTATAGTTTATTACAGAGCCTCATATAGTTTTAATCAGAACCTCTATCAGTGTCAGTATTTATATAGATTCATTACATAAATTATATATACATTAATTCTTTTGTGTTCAATTGAAATATTTAGTATTAATATCAACTTATAAAAGCATTATATACATTATTACAACAAGTGTCTAATTTAATAAATTGGTAATCTTAGTATACGTAATCTACGTGTTAATTATTTAACACCAATACCTACGGTTTAACGTCATTCGACGGTGGATCACACTTCAAAGGGAACTTTTTAGAACTTTTGAAGTTATTATCAAAACATCATGGGCCCTTAAATTCTCATTTAAAAAAAATAGAAGGTAAACACAACCGAGTTACATTTTTATCAAGTTTAAGTCAAAACAAACTGTTGAGCATATTATCAGAAATTGTGCGTTCTAAGATTTTATTTGATGTTAAAAAATCCGGTCTCTTTTCAGTCATCATAGACACTACTACAGACGTGTCTACATTAGAGCAATTTACCTTTTTACTTAGATATGTAAATGATAAAGGTAAAATTGAAGAAAGATTAGTGACATTGGTAACTTCACCAGATTCAACTGGAAAAGGAATGTATGAAGTATTTTTTAATATAACAGAAAAATATAATATTAATTGGAAAAGAGATTTGTGTGCACAAGCTTACGATGGAGCAGCTTCAATGCAAGGCCAATATTCAGGATTAAAAACTTTAATACAACATGAAAACCCTAATGCTTTATATGTGTGGTATTCTGCACATCTTTTAAACTTGGTAATAGTTTATACATGTGACTGTTGTACCAAAACAAAGGTTTTTTTTTGGTGATATTAAAGTGTTAGTTGAGTTTATGCGTGCACGAAAAAGAACTGCCACTTTTGTATTTTTTCAAAATAAATTATATCCAAATGAACGAGTGCGACACTTAAAACGTTTTTCTACCACAAGGTGGACTTCACATTACCGAGTATTACAGTAGTATATGAAAAATATGCTGCATTATTACAATCATTGAATGCAATTGCTTCTGCGGAAGATTCTGATCGTGAAACAAGTTAAATAGCCAAAAGTTTATCAATGAGATTATCTTCTTTTGAATTTATTATAGCCATGAATTTAGTTAAAACTATATTTGCAATTACTACTCCAGTTTCAAATTACCTTCAATCTAAATCAATTGATTTTATAGAAGCAATTAATCTTGTTTATTACCTAACCGTTTAATTGATCTTAGAGATAATTATAAATGTCAAAATCTGATAAATGAAGCAAAAAGTTTTGCAAAAGACCAAAACTTAACAGAAAGAAACTTTAAAGAAGTAAGGTTGCGTAAAAAAAAAATTATGCCTGGAGAATTGTCTAGAGATGAAATTTCTTCTACTGCTCAAGATGTATTTAGAAGTGATGTGTATTTTAAAGTGTTGGATGTCATTATAAATTCTATTGAATCAAGGTTTAAAGACTCTAGAGAGATAATGAAGGACCTGTGTGACCTACTTTCACCTATACGACTTCTGTCTTATAGTAAAAAGAATAGTAAAAAATTGCCTGAAGATGCTTTTGACTAATTAGCAAAATGAATACATGGTATAAATTTACAAGATTTAAGAGTAGAGTATTTAGCTTTCAGTAGTAGCTTACATGAATACCGTAGGACTTAAACCAAAACAACTACATGAGAATGTCAAGTGTTGTATACACAAGTTCTGAAGATAGTGATTCTAGTATCACTAGTTATGAAGATGACAGACAAGTAGTTGAAAAAAAAGTTAGTGTAGAAAGAATTCTTCATATTTTGTCAAGTTACAACTTGATATCAGCGTTTCCCAATTTGTACAAAGCTTATAAGTCACTTGGTACAATACCTGCTTCTTTTGCTTCAGCTGAACGTAGCTTTTCAAAGGTAATACTAATTTTGACATTCCCAACTCCGAAAACACACTGATAGCCACTTACGCCGACGACACGGCAATCCTCTCATCCCATTCCAATTCCACAACAGCATACCAAAACCTCCAAACTCATCTTGATAATATTTCAAAATGGTCCACCAAATGGAGAATAAAAATCAATACAGACAAGTCCTTTCACAATCATTTTACTTTGAGAAAAGCTGTTCTTCCTACAATCTATTTTCAAAACAATCCAATCCAAACCACAACTCAAACGAAATACTTAGGTCTAATTTTAGACAAGCGTCTAACTTGGGGCCCACACCTCAAAATCAAAAGAAAGACTCTTAACACCAGACTTCATCTTTTACGGCCTATTCTCAAGTCCAAACTCTCTATTGAAAACAAATTACTAATATACAAATCAATGCTAAAACCTATCTGGGCCTACGGAATCCAAATATGGGGATGTGCCAAACCTTCCCAAATACGGACTATACAAGCCTTCCAGTCTATTTTCCTTCGCCTAATAACATCTGCGCCATGGTACGTCTCAAACCTCTCAATACATAAGGATCTTAAAATTGAAACAGTCTCTAAAACAGCCAAAAACTACTACAAAAATGTACACACCAAAACAGTTAACCACACAAATCCATTGATTTCCAACTTGACCAGTGAATTCATGCCTAATAACCCCCCACGTCGATTAAAAAGACACTGGTGTCGCGATATCCTGAATCCCGACCTGCACTAATTAAAAAAAATAATAAAACCTCTCCCCCAAGCTAGAGGGTATCCACACTGGTGGGCCTCCCTCCTCACGCCATTCATGTTGTTGTTTCTTATTATATTATCAAATTTACTTATTGTATGTATATAAATATTCTATTTTATCTAATTTTTTTTCTAACATTTTGTTTTAGGTAAAAGTTCCACAACTCAACAAGACCGACTTGATTTTGAGCATGGAAAAGGATATTGAAATCAATTACAATGAAGCCTATGGCTTATAGTCATACGTTTGCCATGACTTCAGATGTTTTAAAAAAAAAGTTGATATTTAAATAATTAATTTCATATTTTTAAATTTGTTTTAAGTTAATATAATACATTATATACATTATCTAGATTGCTGTAAAATACGTTAATTAGAATAACATTGTAAGAATAAAGGAACTGTCTATCATCTCCTAGAATGCAATTATTTTATAATAATAGGTTATGTTAGCTAACCTACATTTTATTATTATGTTTTATTTTCTTTAGTTTCTTCAAAAACAAAAAAATGATATTACAATACCTACCTAACTATAATATGAACCTACTATTATACAGTATAATATAATATTTATTCTATGAGTAACCTACCTAAATTTATTGGTAAAAATATGTATTAATATATATAATATATATACATTAATTGAATAAAAAAATATTTTAAATATATAATAGGTACCTATAGCCGGTAAGTGGGTAGGTGGGTGGGTGGGTGGGTGTGTAAATTGTAAGTTTGCTTATGGGTTATTTTAGGTTCGTTTCGCCACTGCCCACAACCACCCACTTGCTACAATCGACCACAATCGTTGATCGAACCAATATATCCACTAATAATCTGATGTAAAACTATCTATGAATTACATGTCTTTATTTGCGTAATTGTAAAGAATTCTTTTATAGTGTAAAACGAAAAACAAAATTAAATAATAGGGGTATTGAATTATTTTATGTCCAAGAAATTCTTTATATTTCTTTATTTTTGATAAATAATAACAGTGGCAATCGCTCGGTAGCACCAATGATTAGTTGATGATCTAGGTATAGAATAACTACTCATTTTATTCCATCTTGAACTTGGGCACTGCAGTTATATTACTGATGATATCTGTAGGAGATAAATTCGTAAAACATTTTAAATACATGAGCTGCTCATTATTTAGTGTTGACTTCTTTGGTTTCTTCGGTGGTTTTTGTTTAGGTATCGCCAATCTGTTAGGTAGCAGTTTTTGCATTCTTACGGTTGGCAGAGGCGAGTCATACATTTTATTAGCTTCTCGTTGAATTAATTTTACTGCTTCACACTTTAATTTTATATTTTTGTACTTCTTTGCTTTACTTTCTTCAATCAAATGTAATATTTGTTCGGTTTTTTTCCATAGAGGTTTGGGGAATTCATCTGAATCGTTAAGTGTTTTATACAATTGTTTAAATAATGATATAATAACTTTAGATGGTCGAGTAAGATCTCCATATGGTTTGTTTAGTTCTGCGTAAATATCCAATGACATCAATTTTATATTAAATAAAGTGTCATTAAAGAAGATGGATTTGATGTTCTTCAAGCTAGTTTGGTTATTTGCAGTTAAAATTTGGTTGATTCCATCTATATTTGACACTATATTCTGTTTCAATTTGTTTTTGTATTTACGTCTACCGTCGTTATACTGCTGCTTATTATTCGAAACTTTATGAGAATTTTTAATCATGTCCAAAATTGACATATTATCTCTAGTTTTTTTATCCAGCATTACCAATCTTTTTGTAAATTGTTCTTCAGACTCCCAGTACATTTCTAGTATTGGTTCTAATCGAACTTCCTTAGCAAATTCTTCTAATGGTCTTTGATAAGCGTAACTCATATAGTCATTGTTATTTTCTTTGCTAAAATCGCAATCAGATCTAACAAAATCATAATTTAATTTATCGATTTTAAACTTTTTTTTCCATTCTGGTGGACTCAACCATGTTAAAATCATATAACAACCTTCTGGTATCATTATACGTTTTAATAGTCTTAGTACTTCATTCTCTACACCTTCATACACATGCGTACACTCTTCCAATTCATTTTTTGGAATTTTTGTATTAGCTATTTCGATATTCACTTCATCTTTAATATTTTTTAGTCGATTTTCTATGTAGTCAATAAATTGTAAATACGATTTTTTTACTTGTCTAAATTGACGGACTTTGCAGATGTAGTCATTATTATCTCGTCTAATACTATTGTTAATAACTGACCACTGTTTATCAATATACAAAGTCGATAGTTTTATATATTCAACTTCTTCTATATCTAAATCATACCTTATATAATGTGTATTTAAATTGTTATATAAATATTGATGATTCACCAATTCAATTATATCAAGAGGTGTTATTTTTTCTTTAGCATTCAACATTTTTTTAAAGGCTATTTTTTCATTTTTTGATTTTACATTTGTTAAATGTATTACATCATCAATAGTTACAGTTTTGTTAATGTCACTTAGTTTTTTTAGTACCTCAAATTTAAAAATATCTTCATTTATTTTGATTTCTTTATAATTTTCGGTTTTTTCTTCTAGTTTTTCTGGTAAATTGAGAATTAATTGTTTTGCCTTTTCTTTAAATTTTATGTTTGAAACTGAATAATGTCCCAAAGAAATCATTGAATCTGAGGAATTAATTTTAAGGTCCATTACTAAATTGTTAAAAAAAAATTATATGAAATTATAAATATAATTAATATTTTATGTTATTAAATATATGATGTAAACAAGCCGTCGTTATTCTATTGCCTAAGATACAAATGCGGTATGGTATATATATATATATGTGTGTTTTAGTTTTGAAACAAAAAATGTGCAGTGCTACAAAAATAAAAATGCATAAAAAAAGAAGTCTTGTGCAACAAATATGATACAAAAGGTGGATATGTGGGGTAAACGGTAAAAAAGTCCGTAAAAAAAATAATTAAAAAATAATATTATTTATTAGGTATTTAGGTACAACACATAATTATTAATTATACATTCATTATTATCATTATTTCAAAATTACCTAAATATTAAATTATTATATTAAAAAATTGACGTATAAATGTAGAATATATTACATAAATGTAATTACATTGCTTGTAAAAATTAACAATAAAATATTTTACTATTTATCATTATTATAACTAGGAACATATAAGTTAATTGTCACATGTAATTTACCAATTCTACTCCCTATTCCTTTTTCGTAAACTATGTAATATATTTTGTAATATCAGATCGACTGGTTCGTTATCTGCAGATCTTTGGCATAATATTTGAAGACGGTGTTCCAAAGTATTTTCTTTCCTTTTAGATGTTAGACCCATATCATTTAATTCTATTTTTGCGATATCGACACTTATTTCCTGTCGCATTTTGTCAATTAGCTTCCATATCGTAGGATGGTTATGCCCCACCACATGTTTGAATCTATTATTCTAGCTCTCACATATGTTGTTTATACGATGTTCCCCATTTAATGTCGATTCGTGTACGTTCCATATCTCTGGTGGATACATCGCTTTAATTCGACGTAGTTTTATACATTCTCCCAAACAAACTTGTTTGTACGTACCCATGACGTATGTACAATTAAAATAATCTCATCAGCTTCTGGTGGAACAACAGTTTTTAAATAGTTCATACCTTCATACCTTTTGTGTAATGGTAAAAAAGCTAGTCCATCTAACATCCCACAAAAATGACTAAAACTGTCATTATTTGTATACAACTTTTGTAACCCTAGATTTTGTATTTTTCGGTACGTGTTTTGATCAGGTGATAAAAACATCCTCTTATTTCTAATTCAAATCCAATTATTTCACAAGCAGTCTGGATAGTCGCTTGCTCAAAGTCAATATGTAACACTTTTGGATCAGGAAAAAAATTACGTTCAGCACATTTCTCGTATAAAATACTAAACATTTTTTTATAAGTACTTTAGTATCAAAAATTAACATTATATCAGCTAATTTACGTTTTAAATGAAAACTATTGGTGGGGCGTTGCCTAATATATAATCTTAATATATTTAGGGTAACTCCAATGCAAGATAAACACAGGTAATTATTTAATTAATAGTGGACTGTATAATTAATCGTATTAAAAAAAAATCACACAAGTTATAAACATCATACAATTATAAAATTTGGTTGCCTCAGTGGCTTTTAAATCATATCAATAAATAATAATTTAACAACAGTTGCCTTACAGACCTAAGCAAATAATATTGACAAACTAACAACAGTTACCTCAAAGGTTTAAATGTTTAATACAATATAAAATGACAAAACTTATTTAAATAAATATACTGACCCGTCTGTCGCAACCACGGTTATGGTGCCATGTGGCGCCCGGACCCGTAATTATCAAACTTAGTACATTACAATATTCAAAAAAAACAATAGATGTGATCTGGCGGACTCACAACGTCGAATAGCACTAATTGACCCTCCCGACTAGTCGAAGTTCACCAAAAATCTAACAAACTTGTGGAAATGGTAAAATAAAATGGCTGCAGACAAAACCGAAAAAACATCAACACAGAATGATGATTTTTCGAGAGCACCAGAAGGAGAAGTAAAAAGAGAACAATAATACAGCTATAACAACGACTTTTTAAATTTAAAATCTATGAGGTATTGGTGAACGTAGGAACCTTCAGGTCCACACACATAATTTAAGCGTAAATGGAGTTATAATGCATTTGGTGGCATTAGTACAATGACTTTGCACATCTGTTCACTTTGACTTCAAACTGATCATACACATAAAAAAAACAACGCCAGATACAAAGAATTCTATTGGATATAGCAGAGAAAGATGACGCAAATATGTCAACCACAAGTTTTATTCCTGTTCCCCCTAGTAACACGAGGAATCCCCAGAAGTGCCTACGGAATTCCCTTCGGGAATCCCTAGACTCTCCCTACCAAATCCGAATTTCCGTTCCTTAGGAGCTCCTTCAAATTATTTGCTGGGACTCCAGAAAAGGAATTAATAGGGAGTCCTTTCCTAGTAACACGAGGAATCCCAGGGAGTGCCTACGAAATTCCCTTCGGGAATCCTCACTCTCCCTACCAAATCTGAATTTTCCGCTCCTTTAAATTAAGACTCCAGAAAATGAGTTAATAGGGAGTCCTTATATAGTCCTAGTTAAAATGCAAATATAATATATTTTATTAAGTTATAAAGAGTACTCTTTATTTATAGTCAATATTGATCCATTATATAATATAATAATATAATTAAAGTATTATTAAAATATAATAGTATAATTATAATATACAAACATTAAAAACAAAATACTTTTATAAAATTATTTAATTTTTCCATTTGTTTAACAGTATTGTAAGTAGTAAAATAATTAAAATAATAATAATATATTAATATTGATACATTACAAATATTAAACAAATTTTAGTTAAACTTAATAATAATATTAAACAAATTCTTATGCAAATTACAAAAAAACTACCTAATACAAGTTTAAAATTAATAAAATATATATAAATAAAGTACAATTTCAAAATTAATAAAATATATATAAATAAAGTAAGAATACCACTTTGTTATTATGTTTGTGGTAATAATAGTGCCGCTGTACGTTTAAGACGGTCTACTGAATGACGTAACCAGCTACTAGTGACTTTCTCAGCTTTTTCATCGGAAAAGTTTTTGTAACGACTACGACCAACATCTAAAATTTAAAAATATTATATAATTTGTTAATTTTTAGTGATAAATTCAAACAATAGAGGGTTTTTAAATTACCACAAATAAGTTTATACAGCAGAGAACTCTTCATTGCATACTTTTTTTCAACCGTGTTTGATGGTTTTCTACCAGTGAAGGAAATTAATACTCCTATTTTATCGCTGAATATATTATCTAAAGATGACTTGATAAATGTACTGTCATCTAACCCTCTAAAACTGCTGATCCTGTTTGCCTGTAATATTATGGTACTAATATAAAATGAATGTAAAGTAAATGACTGTAAAGTAAATGAATAATTACTATTTCTTATTTACTATAACAATTATAAATACGCCTATATGAAAATATAATTACCCTTATTTGGAGTTTCACTATATTCTACTTCAACTGAACTTGTTATTAGACTTTGATGAGCAGGAACATCTGCTTGCTTGGTAATTTCTGAATATAATTTTAGTAAAGAATATTTAGAATTAATATATTTTTTACAGTAGTTTACTTATACTTACTCTTTTTTATAGTTCCATCGCCTTCGTCTGGGAATAAATCAACAGAGTTTGTTGATATAGACGGACTAACATCAAATGACACAATGTTTTTTCCTTAACAAAATTTGAATAAAATTAAATAAATTCTGAGATATATTATAAAGATTGAAATAAAGATAGTATTATTAATAATTACTTTTTTTAGTAGTTTTACCATCTAAATCTTTACGGAAAAAATCAATTGAGTTTGTTGATTGTGTAGGACTAGTTATTTGATTATCTGTTTCTGGTACAAATGTAAAAAAGTAGTTTAATAGTTAAAGTTTTATTAAATTAAGCTTTCCTAATTACTTTTGATTGGACCTGCTAAATAATAGATTAGATGATTCAAATTGTTCTGCATTATTCATAGAAGTAGAGGCTACAACTGAATCGGAATTTTTATTATTGTACCACATTAGAGTTTTTTCATTTAAACCTGAAAATTATAACAAAATAACTCAGTGAAAAATATATATATTATTCAACTATAGTTGAAATATTAATGCAATAAAAATATCTATAAAAACAATTTAATATAAATAAATAGTTTTAATCATAACTTATTATATAAATATTAACATTAGTTTTTTTTTACTTATGCTTACTTTTAATGGGTTCCATAGAAGATGATAGGAGATTTGCACAGGTATGATTTCCTATTAAAAAAAAAAATAAAAATAATGTTTATGATCCATATAGGTGTTTCATAAAAATGAACTAAAATTACTTTAGTAAGCAATTCATACAAATTATTGACACTCATACACGTCATAACTGATGACTTTCATCAGATATAGTACACGTTGCACATCCAGACAACCAGAACAATTTTATCATAGTGTTTTTAAATAGTATATAACAAACTAAATAATCAAATTCATTAAATAAATTATAAGAAATAAAATAATAAGGATGTTCCTATAATCTTGGGACGTGATAGATAAAATTTAATTTTATATAAATAACTTAGAAAATTACACCGTCTTACTTTTTTTTGTATGAGGTTGTGTAAAAGATTTTGGTGGCTTCGGGAGGATAGGTAACTTTTCAGCATTTCATTTAGTTGCCTTAGTTGTTTCAATGTTTTTACCTAAAACCAATAGAATACACATATTATCTTTAAAATGTTTACAAATATGGAAGTACAAAACACAATTTATTATAAAACCAATTGTAAATAATTATATTACTTGATCTTTTTAAATGTTGAACATTATCCACATCTTCTAAAAATAACTTTTTTTTTGCTCTATTTTTACGTTGACTTTTAATAATACTTTCTTTTTCAGTATCAACTTTGGATAGATTATATTTAATGACATCAATCTCTTTCTCTTTAATTCTGTTAAAATCATCTAAAAAAAAATATTTACGTATTAGAACATAAAATATGTTTAAATTTATAAAAATATTTAGGAACTAAGTTCTTCTTGAAACACTATACTGTGTTCAATCAATTGCACTGCTTGTGTTTTTCACAAGAAATAAAATAACAACTTTTCAAATAAAACAAATGTACCTATCTAATAAATATACTGTTTAATTTTAGTCTTTCATACTTACTACTAGAACCAAGAATATTTATGAATTTACATAATGACCAGTTTGTATCTACTGGTATTAGGTTTTTCACCATTTGATTTATATTAGACATTGATTTTACGTGTGTTGGATAATAACACAGTTTATCGTGTTTAGCTAACCAATTCATTGGAACTGATTGGATACCATCTTCAAATTCCACAACAGCATATTTTTTGTAACTTAAACAAAAATTATATAAATAAAATCATTATTTTTTTATTAATAAAATAAAATATAACATCGTAAGAATAATTCTGCGTTAATGTATTTTGTCTATGCTGCGCGTGGGCGAGAGAGAGAAAACAAAATAGTGCGTTGACATTCTCTTAACATTGAGCCATTGGGCCGCCATATTACCATGATTAAAATAACGTAACTAACAAATATAATATATCTAAATATTAAGTAATTAGTATAGTATATAGATACTTACCGAATACGATCATCTTTTGATTCCATAGTTCACAAAATATAACAAAATATAGACTATATAGAGAAACGTCGTGACTCGTGATAATTTAAATACAATGTACAACAATGAACAAAATATTAAATAATATGAACGGACGGTACCATAGATTACCTTAGATCCCCACTAATAAACGTTTCTAAATAATACGGGTAAACAAGGATCTAACATCATGTTCGTTTACGGGCTCGTTTCCTAGGTTCAGACCACGGTTTATAGATATAAGATATTACACAGCCTTGGTTCCGACTTCAGATCATGAGTAAACAATCATGAGTAAACATATTAAGCCCAATAAGCCATAGATAATAGAAGATTATCTTCTATTATCTATGCAATAAGCTGATCGGGATATCGTGATAGAAAGTGATAAACTGTAACGGGCAGCGAAATTTTAAAACATGCTACGCCAGCTCATTGAATTATGGACTTGGCATGGTTTTCAACTCGTGTGTCGGCTATATCGTAGTATCGTATATCAGACATAAATTTGCGCGAATGTTGAATGGTGATAAATAATGTTTACATGTAAGGTACCTGTCACTTAATAAATGTAATATTAATAGTTTGTTACATCATCAGTATACAAAAATATACATGCACAATGTAAGTATTTATTATTATTGAATACACTTAAATGCATAATAATAATGTTAATAATAAACCAGGTCAAGAAAACCGTTGAATTATTGCTCATCCAGGAATTTGAGACTACTGGTTTCTCAAGAGTATGAAAGACAACTTTTACAAATTTCAAATGAACATAGTGATCATAATTTAGAACAAGCATCAGAATATCTTGTTGAAGTAAGTTTTGAAATAATAAAATCTATGTATTATATATTTTGAGTAAACATCATTAATACTTTAAAATCATAAAATGTAAAATCTGAATTATATAAATATCCATGTAATTCTTCATACCTCAACATTTATAAATTAAGACATTTGTCAGCAGAATTAAAATTTGGAAAGTTGAAGCTATTGTAAACAAATACTTTTTGTATAAAGTTGAAAATGGAACATTTGCTGCATTCCCTATGATTCATAGTGAAATTAGTGAAAAACAAAATATTTAATAATTTAATGTACCTTGTACCTAATTAAAATACCTAAAAATGTAATTTATTATATTTGTAAATAATATTTTGGTTGCAATTAATTAAACAAATTTTATATTTTCAAATTTAATTTTTGTATTTATTTGTGTTAAATTATTAAATAATCACCACTGCTAGCTTTTATGATGTAGTTTATTACATGTTATATACATACTAAATATAGTAAACACAAAATAATTGACTTACCCCATAAAAAAAAGTTGTCAATATTGTATACAATTAATACACATATATTATATAGATTTATAGCTCTTATTGGATAGGACACTCAAAAAGCTCCTATAGAGTTTATATGATCATATATTAAGACTAGAACCTATATCAAACTTTAATTCATTCCTATAAATTCGACTCCATATTAAAGCCTCGCTATTTAATATAATGGGGTGTTTGGGCCGTTTGCGGTACACAATTATTATAGTTTGAAAAAATTAGATTAAATGATGACAGCAAAGTTGTATAGTGTATACTGTCTATAATATATATGTACCATACTCTAATAAGTGATTTCTTTACCACATAATATATACCTAACTGCTGGGAAATTCTATAGAAGTTGTATGGACTCAACTAGAATCTAGTCATGATTGCACATGCTGTTTATATATAATACATGTGCTGCATATATATATGCACCAAGTGAAATACTATTCTCAATTCCCGAGGAGAGTTCCTAGGAGGATGTACGGAATCCTTAACTGGACTCCAGCCATGGAGTATAATGGGATGCGCCGAGTTATATTTTATGAATATCAACTCCCCAGGGATGTCCCTAGGAGGTTACATAGACTCCTTAGCTGGACTCCAGCCATGTAGTATAATGGGATGCGCCAAGTTATATTTTATGAATATCAACTCCCCAGGGATGTCCCTAGAAGGTTACACGGACTCCTTAGCTGGAATCCAATGCTGGTGCCTAATGGGAGACTCCCATTACACTCCTTGGAATCCAAGTGTTACTAGGGCCTATGTCTTCATTCCCAAGCACGAGTTCGAATAGTGGTTACACTACAGTATATATTCTTACAATCCAGATTTTAGTTATATTATAAGCCAAGCTGTAACAGACTTCCAAACGTCACAAATACTTCTAATACTGATATTTAAATATTTATTATAAATAAAATAAATTATATAGTACATTTATTATTATATTTTATATTTATTTATTTTACATGGAGAGTAAATATTACACTTTTACATATTTTCAATTTTTTATTTAAAATCATTCTTTAGAATGTATTTCATGCTTTTTCGGTACGATTCATTATCGCAAGATAGGTAATAATTGGTCACGGTAGGGACCGGTCGGCTTATCTTTATTTATGTATAAGCTAGGTTACGATCGCCGACAGTCCGTTCGTAAGTTAGTTATTCAATAAGCAGCCCCGTAAAAGCGTCGAAATGCGCCACACACCGAATATATAAATTTGTTATTATAATAAATAAAATAAATAACCAGTAACTATCAATCGTATTTTGCCTTAACAATACTAATTATTTTATTCAAAAAAGTTTGTTTTACATACGTATGTTTGGAAAATAATTAATCATACAAGGACCTCCAACGCTTCCGCAAGCCAAATTCGAACAATCATGTCACCCAAAACAACGTCACTAAAGGTCGTAACCAAGGTGGATATATAGGTCGTAACAATATAAATATTAATAATTGTAAAGTCTCCCAGCAGCAAACACCTGACACAAACTCACCCCCTCGTACCTATGCCCCCGCAACATCAGGCCACACTCTCAATACTGAATCCAATAATAATTCACTGACAAATTTTCTAAGTGAATTTAAAGCTTTAATTGACCCACTGTTATATCTCCTCATCACCGTCCTCGATCGTCTTCTTGCTCAAAATGTTAAATAACACATTCACCTCCCAGTCACTTGCCATCCTACTTTGGAATGCCAACGACCTAGCCAATAACAGAAACGAGCTAATTACATCATTAAACGAAAAACGAATAGACATAGCATTCATCTCAGAAACATATTTTACGTTCAACTCCAAATGTTATTTTTCCGGATACAACACCTTTTCTTCATCTCGACAACACCGCCCACGGTGGTGCCACCATCATTATCAGATCATCACTCCAATTTACCGTTGCCCCCCCCCCCCCCCCCCAGTTAATAACGACTTTCTACAAGCGGCGATAGTTAATATTAACTTAAACCACATGCCAATTAACCGTTGCAGCAGCATACTGTACCCCCCCAAACATAAAATCACGCTTTCACAATTTGACTCCTTTTTCAATTTTCTTAATCGCTACTTCATTGTAGGAGATGATCTAAACGCCAAAAACCATACTTGGGGCTGTCACTCAACAAATCCAAAAGGACACTCTTCATTCCAATCAGTTACCAGCAATCATCTCACCATCCTTAATCCCCCAAATCCAACCTACTGGCCTACTTCTACCAGAAAGCGTCCGGACATACTCGATATTTTCGTTACCAAAATTCCATCTAATTTAAATCATCTAATAAAAAACTTATTAGACCCAAGCTCTGATCATACTCCAGTCTTTCTCCTCCTTAGACGGTCATCCTTCCTCCAAGCCAAACAAAACATGTCTTACAAACAGTTCTACGAATTGGACTAAATTTCGTGAAATAATAAATTCAAAAATAAACCACAATATTAGGAACCGCGTGAGCATTACTTCACCTCCGGCCACCATCGTTTATTGATAGAAAAACACGAAAGTTATACATCAATACAATACAAGGTTAGACCCGCTGACAGGCTTTCCTCAGCGATCGCTGGTATAGTATAAGCCTGCCAACGAGCCAGGCCCGGGGGACGTACAGATATGTGTAGTACAAAAAAAGTAAATTCATCGTTACGCCGAATGTTGAGAGGTGACCTCTTCTTACGTACTCTCGTCGTGGGCTCTGCTGGGCTGGTTCTGCGGACTGGTCTCTGGCGGATAGGGACGTCTGGGCGGGGGGCGCGTGCGTTGTCCGCTTCCGGCCGCCAAAATCGTACTTCATCGTAACTCGGCCGCTATTGATCTGGGGGCTACGGGAGTGAAAAAAAATCACCCCCCCCCCCCCAAAAACTCCCCGATAACCAGGATGATTTCGACTCTGGCCCCGCAAACCCGACCCTCCTCACCCAAAAGGGGGCGGAGATATCGGGTTTTTGGAGAAGCCGTTTTTGTTCTTACTGGACACGCCGGGTGGGGCTGCTTGGCTTGCGGTGTGCCCTGCTTGCCCCGTGACGGCTTGGTGGGCGGAATGCGGTCTGCTCACTGATGCTGAGGATGGGCAGTCTAGACGGGTGCACGTATCCTCCTTGCGGCCGCTTGTCTTGCTCGCTCCTCTTCCTCTTTGAGGTCTTGTATCATTTTGTACAGCAGTCTGAAACCTTCTGCGGCGTTGGTCAGTAGACTGGAACGCTCCTCGGCGCTCTCGGGCAGGAGGTAAAAGTCCGGCCCACACAGGAGTTCCGGGAGGTCGTCGGCGTCCGGTGGGTGTTCCAGGTGCGCGCCGAAGGCTGTTCCAGCGTGGACAGGCGAAGAAGGTGTGCTCTGCCGAATCACTGTGGGCCGGACAGTGCCAGCACCCCGCGTTGGCCGCCCTGGCCATCCTGTTCAGGTACTGCTCAAAGCACCCGTGGTTGGAGAGGGCCTGCGTCATGTGGAAGGACAGTGGTGCTCTGGGCACGGTCCTCTCAAGCCACCTCCTGACGTCGGGCAGGATCCGCCGCGTCCAGGCTGCTTTGTCCGTTGACTCCCAACGAACCTGCCACAGCTTTATGGTTACCTGCCTCTCTTCTCTTCGGATAGCGGCCTTGGACATCCGGGGCTCGCCAGGCACGGGAGCGGCGATCAGCCGGTCCCTGATCCGGCCTCTTTCCAGGCCCATGAGGTCGGCGGGTACGATGTCTGCCAGGAGCAAGGCGGCTTCGTCCGACACCGTCCTATACGCTCGGATCACCCTTAGAGTGGCTGTCCTCTGGGGTTTGATCAGCATGGCGCTGGTCCTCTCGACGGTGGAGACTTTGACAGCCCAGATGGGTGACGCGTAGAGCAGCTGGCTTTCTACGACCGTTGCCAAGAGCCTGCGCTTCAATTGGCATGGTCCTTTGACGTTCGGCATGAGTCTGGTCAAGGCCGCGGCGGAACGGGCGGCTTTCTTGGCGACGGTGTCGATATGCGGCGCGAAGGTGAGACGTTGGTCCAAGATTACCCCGAGGTACCTGAGGCTCTTCACGATCTCTATCCGGTGTTCGCCGATCTCCAGGCCGGGAGGCTGGAACGCTCGCCTGTTTGTCAGGAGCACGGCTTGGCTTTTGTGGTGCGCCAGCTGGAGGCCGCTCTGCTGCATCCAGACGTCGATGGCAGCCAGCGTGGGATTTAGCGCTTCTTCCAGCAGCAGACCCGTCCTGGCCACTCCTATGATGGCCAAGTCGTCCGCGAAGCCCACCAGATGGACACCGGGCGGGACTTGCATCTCCAAGAGACCATCATAGGACACGTTCCACAGTGCAGGGCCGAGGACGGATCTCTGCGGCACGCCGCACGTCACCGGTCTGGCGATCGATTCGGCTCCCGTCAGCAGACTTCTGTCGGACAGCCAGGAACGGAACATCTCGACGAGATACTCCGGCGTGTTCTTAGATCTCAGGGCTGCGTCAATGACCGTCCACCACAGGGTTTTGATGGCGTTTTTGACGTCCAGGGTCACGAGGATGCACAGGTCCTTCTGGCCTCGGCCGGTGGCGGCGAGGGCAGCGATTTCCAGGACCCTGGCGACGGCGGATTCCGTGTTGACTCCCTTCTTGAAGCCGTACTGGTTTTGGGCTCTCCTGCGACCACCGTGTGCGTCGAGGTGGTCCTCGAGTCTCTGGAGAAGAAGGCGTTCCAGAAGTTTGCCCGGCGTGTCAAGCATACAGATGGGTCTGTACGAGGACGGGGCTCCGGCGGGCTTGTCGGGTCCTTTCCGCAACAGTACGAGACGGGCCCTCCTCTTCCAGCGAGGCGGGAAGGTCAGGGCACGGAGGCAGTTGTTCAGCAGGCCGAGGACCCTGCGCGAACGGGTGTTCAGCAGGGCCCTGAGGACCTCGTTCGGTATCCCCGAAGGCCCGGCCGCCTTACCGGCCGGGAGGCACTTGGCGGCTTTCCTTAGTTCTTCAACCGTGAATTCGGGAATGACCAGCGTGAAGACTAGCTCGTTCAGGATCGGGTCAAATGTTTCGAATATGTTGTAAACCGCGGCCGAAGAGGTGCGTGACGCTGGCACCCGAAAGTTTAAAATTCAACTCAAAAACCACATCAGTAATTGTTATACAATTTGTACAAATTTGTAACCACAATTCAAAAATTTGTACACCCCCCCCCCCCCCTTCGCCCGTAAAATCCAAAAACGATTTCCAGGTGCCAACGTCACGTGATGCTGGCACCCGGATTTCGATGTATCCCTAACAACACTTGATGTCCACGGGAACTTCCCGTTTACTTCCCGACTGGAAACAGCCCAGGTGGATCGCCTATGTATGTCCAATAAATATCCCTCAAATTACCAGATTTTCTTTTTTTTTTCCCGACTGGGAGTATCCTAATCACTTTTAATCGGAACTACATTGGACGTACACTGACTGTTCGAAATTTAATAATCAATGTATTATTAAATTGTACAATTATTGTACTAGCTGCTGCTACTTTGCGTTTAATGTTATCGATGAATTATATAATAATATAATAAAATATTTAAATATAATATATTGTTGGGTCTCCGAATTCGTGAGTAAGTGGTCTGACATTGAGTGTCGTAATTTCGAATAATTTTCTATTAATACAATATGCACGGGTATCCCGCGATCGCGCCGATAGTGGACGACGCGTTATTCATATTATTACGATAACATTTCCCTCACTTCACAGTTCACACGCCACCACAGTCCACAACAATAATATTAGACATTAGTCCTGTCTCATGTGTACCGCAACAGAGCACGTTATTACTTATTAATTGTGTTAATTGTTATTCATATTTCAAAAGCGTTATATTGTATAAAAAAGTGAAGCATTAATATGGACAATTTAAGGTAACATAATGTGTTAAATATTATTATAGGTATTATGAGATATATTATTAATGTAGGTGCTAATGTGCTATGCTATGTAGTTCTTCTTAAGTTATTACAGACTTTAGGCTCATTGCGGAAATACCGTGAACAATATTCTTCCCCCTTTTTTTGTGGTTTCTTCTGCTATTCTTTCTTTACTCTATCTGCTCATCTTTGTCTAGCTAGGTCACCCTTTGGCCTTCGGGTATCTTTGTGTTAGGTTACCATGATGTAATTTGTCTAATTAGTCGCCTTATGATCTCCAAAGGTACATACCCAGCTAAACTTATATTCTCATACTTATCAAGGTTCCAACAATGTTAAGTTCTTTATATTACAGTTATTTCCAGTATGGCGCACAGAGGTATTTCAAGAGCACATGTAGTTTAAAAAAGTTAGCCACCCACCCACCCAATTTTTGATTTATAGACATATTTTAATTATAATTCACTGTAATTTAAAAAAATTAATTATTATAGACTATAATTTATGCTATAAATTTATAAAATTCCCTGTGAAACCTGCAGTAATATACACTCACCACCCTCGAGAACACATGCATGCAGTTGCTTACTTGCTAACCTGCTTGGGCGCCACTGGTTCTTTCAAATTTTCATTGTTTTGTAATTTAACTTTACTTCATTGTTTCTCTTTGGGTAAACATTTTACTCAATAGCTTCTTCACAAACAATATAGTAATTGAAAATAGTTATAAACTAAATAATTGTAATTATCTACCTAAATATAACAGGGTTATTATACTAACCCTATTACATTCTATACATTAAGTAAAAAATATGCTCTGTTTAATCAAATAGCAGCAACTGAAACTGATTTTTTAGATTCCCTCAATCTCATTACTCGAGTATTATAATACATTGCTATAGACATTAGTAGCACCTATACTGTCAACCAGTCCTACATATTTAACTTTTACTGCTTATAAGTTATAACGATGTTGTATGCTAAACTTATTTTATAGAATATTGTACTTATAAGATATAAAAATTACATTTGCATATGTACATATATATATGTGTGAATTATTTTTATTAATCTTTTTTTATTTTGTTTACATACAGAAGTTGTCAGAGTCTTTTATGAAGCAGCCACTGAGAATGATGTCAAACCTGCTATTCAAAGCTGGTTTAAACATGCACCTGACCGTTTAACTACTACACAGCATAAAAACAATGGACCCACCAATTCAAATGATCAAAATACATAATTTAACTAGGTATAATAAGAATTTATTATACCTATTTTAAACAGCCATTGATTTTTTTTTTTATATATATATTATTTATTCTTATAAGAAATAAACTGTTCAAATTAGATGTAAGTATTTGAAGTGTATTATGTTTACATAATATTATATTAAGTGTATTAAAGTGAAGATTTTATAAAAAAAATAAAAATATTATGAGTTCAATTAGGTACCTACTAATTAAATTGACAATATTGTACATGATGAATGGTTATTTAATAAATAATATGAAACCTAATTATATAATCTTGTTATCATTTTTAAGCCCGGACAATTTTAAAAACTATATATGGCACAGATATATAATCGTTATAATAATTATAATTGATTTAGTGATTAAAAAATTTGAAATAATCAAACATTAAAAAAATTATAATTCTGGTATTTCAGACTAGACTACATAGCTCATTAATATTTTAGTTGTAGTTGACTATTAATAGCAATACATTACTTATATGTTATATATACTTCTAATAATAAGTATCATGTAGATTATATATATATATATATAATATAACATATATAAATTATAATTGAATGCTGACTGGAATATATTATGTGCCTAGTTAAATAATTGATTTTTTGTTTATAGGTACCTATACCTAGGTACTAATTACAATTATAATTATTATAATAATTATAATTATATAACTAAAGTTATATTATACATAATTAAATTAAATATAGTTAAATTATTACAATAAAAGTTTTAGACCTATTCTGGAAGCCTACTGGCCCAATAATGGTGTAGTTCCTATTCAAGTCATTTCAGGAACTCCCTAGGAAGCAGACATTCGTAATTACAATTAATAGCCTGTGGACGTCCCATTTAAAGCTTATGACTCAGAATGGCTCAGCCTAGGAAGTTCCCTTAGTTCCTGAAGGAATATCCTAAATACGTCCATAGAACTTCCTTATGTTGTTAGGGATTAGGCCTATCGACCCAAAAACCACATCAGTAATTGTTTTACAATTTTATTCTAAAATTGTACTGAATGTTCTAATTTATAACTTAAAATTACGCATTACAATTTATAAACCTGAGTTGCATTAGGAATTATGCCATTATAGCGTATAGCTTATAGCCCAGTGGTTCTCAACCCATGGGCCGAGGACCACAAGTGGGCCTCGTGCAATATGGTACTGGGCCGCGACGCTGGTCGAAAATCTAAGCCGAAGGTCAGCAAATTGTAATTGGCATTAATATCAAGATTTTCAAATCATTTTATATATGCCTATGCTAATGATACTGCGATTTTGTTATCTGAACGAACTACAGATACTTTGTAGTATAAAGTAACTAGAATCCTAAATAATATTGATACCTGGTTTTGCAAAAATAAATTAAAACTAAACTTGTTGAAATCTAAATACATTTGTTTTAATCTACAAAAGTATTCAAATACTTCAAATACTTTGAATACTAACAACTTAATAGTCCATTCAATAAAATGTGTCTCAGCTTTTAGCAATACATGTAAATCACAATGTGTTATTCTTGAAAATGTTAATTTTTGAAAATATTAAATTTGTAACCACAATTCTAAAATTTGTACACCCTTCCGTCGCCCGTAAAATCCAAAAACGATTTCCGGGTGCCAGCGTCATGTGATTTCGATGTATTTGGCCTATCGACCCAAAAACCACATCGCAGTAATTGTTATATTATATGATTATACATATTGCCGGTAACATATAGGTATATTATTACTATACAATACATAATACCCATTAAACATTCTTTAGATTTATTCAGAAATTAAATTTAAGTTCTAATATATGTAAATATATTATTAGGTATATATTTATGTGTAATATACTAATATATACATATAATATTGATTTATTTTGTATTAAAACATCATTAAAAACAAAATAGTATATATTTTAATAATAGTTAGCGTTTAAAGAGTTAAAAAATTGTAGTGGGTATTGTCTTGAACATACAATTTTTTACTATCGTTCTAGATATTTAGCGATTGGTGCACATTTAGCAACTTGACATTTAGAATTTTCATTTAGTAAATGCAATAATAAATTAATAAAATATTTATTCTTTTTTTACAAATCACAAAATCGTTTTTGTTGGAATTGTAAAAACAATTATCATTATTTATAAATAATAATTAATATATACAATTAATAATAATTTAACTCTTTTAAAAATAACATGTGACGTTCAGTGAGTGGGTTTGTGAGGGAACTGGACCATTTTTGCTTGGGGTAAAGACTCTCTGGCCACCCCTTAGCGCCATGCCTGTACTTACATTCTATTTGTATTTTAATTTTTCATTGGATATTGCTGATCAACGCATCACGCATCGCGCCATTCCTATGACGTCAATCGCCCTTTCCTAAATCCCGGCATGTCCCATATAAATAGGGGCCCTGTTTCACAGACACTTTAGAAATAGTTATACCGTACATGTGAGGGTCGCGGACTTGCATCGCCGTCCACTCTCAACAGCCGCATCGCCATCCACATTAAGTACAAAATCCCAGTCTAGTGTAAACTATAGTTATTCTTCGGCAGAATCATACATTCTGTCGATAGACTTCAATTCTTAAATTAAATTATATTATTGTCTTGCCTAATAAACATATTATTATATTCATCATCATTGTGTGCGACAATTTATTTAAACAAACTACAACCATATTCCGATCTAGCGCAACGACGTGTACGTGCTTTCGTCGTTAAAGAAGTGTGCAGTAACCAATCAGGTTACTTCATAGGTTAACCAAATTTAACCAAAAAGAAAAAAAAATGCATGAAAAGCATGGTAAATTATAGCGTATTGGATATGCGTAAAAAACGCAAAATTACTTACTTCCAAAGGCCATAACTTCGAACTAAGTCTGAGCGACAAATTATGATTGCACCATCACCCTTTACTTGACAAGTTACTCAGGTTTTGATAAAAAAATTCAAAATGGCAAAGGGGAACTAAACTGCATTTTTACAACTTTTGCCGATCTAACGAAAATATCTAACACTAAAGTTAAGTAGTTTACATGTCAAATGTAAATACAAATTGTCCACCTATTGGGAAGACAAATTAACACCCATGGCCCATACATATATTTGGCATATTATTATCAGCTTGTATGTCTCGACATTTCGTATATGTTTTGCTTTAAGTTAAGCGTATTTGAATGTATTTGATAATAGTAGTAGACATTGTACTTTCCAGCGTATAAAGTTTCAATATCAAAATTGATTTATTAGAAAAAGTAAAATAATCAATATAGAACTATAATATCTATAAATCCGAATTGGAAGGTACAAATCGTTTCCACCAGAGCGCGTTTTGTTAATTTGCTTCCCAATATTGTAATCCAGTATCTACAACTAACGCCGCGACAGCAGCGCTACGTAACGTCATTAACTATTTGATCGTAGCGTAGGCACGATCGTGAAATTTTGCCACTGATCATTATATAGGTACCGTGTATTAATCGTGAGGCATCTGTATACCTACGTCTTATTATACTATTGAAACTGAGTGAAGGTAAGGTATGCCAATTTACTATATTATACTGTTTAATGATGCAAACTATGTTGCAATGCGTGATATAAGGTACCAATTTATAGTGGCATAATCGATTCCGCACGTTTTTGACCTAAGATTTTCGTGTAATGTTACCAGATTTGCATACTATTAAGTATTTGACTTGGTTATAGCGTTTTATGGTCTATTCGTAATCATTATCTAGTTTGACAAAATTTGTATACGTTTTTTTACTCAAACATACATATTACGACTACATCGAATGTATTAAGTTTCGTTTCTAGTGTACCTAACCTATATATATATTTTTATATTTAGTTACATATATTTTTTTTACGATGATAGTTTGTATTTTTTTATTGTGATTGACAATTATGAAGTTACCATTTTTTTTAATAGTCAATGATATTTATTTACTTATATATTGAACTATATTGATGTGCAAAAACTTTGTATTTATCTTTTTCGTCATCAGTCATAGTCTATTATATAATACTGTAATTTTCAACATTTACTTAAATAAAAACCTATACTAGGCTAAGAGTGACCAAGATGTTATTAAATATTAATTAATCATAATTTATAACTAAAGCAATTTTATGTTATGGCCATTGAATTGGTTCAGATATGTTGATAATATATGATATTTAATTTATATATGTATTTTATTAAATATACAAAACAGAATAGATGATTAACAATTTTCATAATATAAGACATCCTCATTTGTTTTATATTCCTCATATATACTTAAGGTACCTATATGGGATTCTCCCCAATTAATACTATATTAAATAATCATAATTCTGTTAAGACTGTTTTTTTTTATACATAGGTTACCGAACGATATAATTTTTATTTGTTTATTGTGATTGAAAATCATGAAGTTCACCTGTTCGTTATAAGCAATGATATTTATTGAATTGTAGTCATGAGCTAAAACTTTGTATTTATCTTTTTCATCATCAGTCATAGTCGTTACATAATTATGCAATTGGCAACATTTACTTAAATATAAACCCATACCAGGCTAAGAGTGTCCAAGTTGTTAAATAGTTGTATTAATTTATCATCATTAATGACTAAAGCAATTTTATGTTATTTCCATAGGATTGGTTCAGATATTATGTTGAAAATATATGATATATTTATATTTTATTAAATAACAGAATAGGTGATTCACAATATTTTCATAATATAAGACATCCTTGTTTATTTATATTCCTCATAAATACCTTAAATATATGGTATTCTCCCCAATTAATAATCTATTAAATAATGACAATTATGTTAATACTCCCTTGAATTATTTTTGTTTGATACATAGGTATTGTTATTGTTACTATTATTATTCTGAATTTCATGTAAATTCTTATTAAGACACTTTGTTTTTTATTTGGACACAGATGAAACAGATTACTGATCTACACAATAATAGCTATGATTTTTGGAATATGCAGAAATATATAACCAAGATGTTTGAATGTATACCTAACAATCAGGGTAAGTACTATAATATTAAATTAGGGCTGAGTTATATAAATAATAACAGTGTTCACCAATTTAGAAAAAAAAACAATTTCTTATTTGGGTCATTCTGTATTGTTCTGACAAGGCTTTTAGCTAGACAGTACCTAAATACACAATAATTCTTTGATGCTCGGTACAAACAACGTAAGTCAAAAATGTATAGACTTCAGGAGAAGCAATTTAAAGCTTAAAAAAGGTTGTCAAAACATAAGTGAATTAATGATTTACTTTATGTGGTTAAATATGATACTTGTGTGACTTATTATGTATCTGTATGGTATCGAATGAAATTTACTTAATATATAAGGTTTTTTTATGACTTAAGACAATGATATCTGACTACTATCATGACTTAATACTTTAAGACCACACTATTACAGATTGTTGTTATTACTTGACATACAACTTACTAAAATATTGCAATAGCATCCTCCCACATTATTGAAAAATAAAAATATATACACAAACAATTATAAAAAAAACCATCACTATATATTTTAAGAAAAATGCTTTTAATTTTATCAAAAATATGTCAACAAATTATAATAAAATTAACATAAGATGTTCAATAAAACGAAATAAAATTAATTAGTACTTTAATTAATAGAATAATAATAGGCTGTATTATTATGTATAATAATAAAAACAACAACATTTTAAAATAAAATTACCTAACTTATTTATAATATTATAAAATGAAACAATTAATTTTCATAAAACAATATAAAAAATGATCTGTCTTAAAATTACATTTTAATAATGACTTATCAGCAATATCTTATTGTTTTATATTTTATTTTCCGTCAATACTAACTTCATCTAGTTCATTATCTTGAGTATCATTTGTTGTTTTCAACTCACGGTAGAATTGATGAAAAATATTGGTGGTATAGGGGTAGCAGATCTAGTAAATCTTTCTATTGTTCTTTTGATACTGCTAAAAGCCCATTGTATTATTTTACTTGTAATATAGTACCACTATTTCCTCTGTAAAGAAAACTTAAGGTCTCAAATGGTGCATTTTTCTTTGAGAGTAGTTTTATAATTTAAGACACCATTCCCTGTTTTTGTATATTGCAACCAAGAAACCAGTTGCCATTTAATTTGTTCTCTATCTGTATTTAATTTAAGAACCATTAAAGGACGTTTAAGTAAATTAGAAAAATCTGTTTGACTCATTTCTTTTACTTGAAACTTGGTTGCTTTTCCTGTTCTTCTAACAAGTTAATACCAATCGTAGGGATGGTAAATAATAGTATTTGATTTATTTTTTATTTTTCTATCATTGAGTGATCTATATCACATTCCATGTGCGTATGGCAAGCAACTAAAAACTTGTGGTTAATAATTTTTATGTTGAACAGTTTTTGAATGGCTTTTAAAAACATTGCCTGATACATGTGTGTTTTTATTTTGACCACCACATGTATCGGAATAAAAAGTTATTTTGAATTCATTTGGTTGAATATTGTGCTTCAAATGATAATAAAGGCAAGAAGCAATTTCATTTGCTCCTCTTCCTGCCACATATAAATAAATGATTTTCCAGTACAATTGTCATGTATAGTTAAATTGAATGTCCACAACTGCCTTTTATAAAAGACAACTGAGGATTGTAAAAAAGGAATAGGACATTGTTGTAAATCAAATGAATAAAATTTTTTGGTGGAATCATATTTTGCAATTACCTTATCATTAGCTTTTGATGAGTATGCCAGATCAGCAGCAGACTGATGTAAATTGAAACCATTTTTTGAAGCCCATAAATTTTTTTCATGGTTTGTTTCTTCTGCAACTTGTATTTGCATCTGTAGTACATCAAATTTATGGCATGTATCAACACTTGGTTTTTTAAAAGCAAGTTTTAATTTATGAAATTATCTTTCATAAATTACTCTTGATATACAGGTCCATAAATAGTTTGCTTATACAATTCATACATTTTTTGTAAATTTAAATTACTAGGTAAATATTTCTTATCATTTAATTTCCTTGTATAATGACTTTTCTAGGATGGGAATGAATTTATGTGTTCAATAACTTTAGCTAATTTATCATCTGAAATCTTGTTTTTTGGTGATTTATTACCCCTTTTATCCAGTCTTACAATTCCAGAAATATTAAGACCTTTATTTTTAGTAACAGACCTAATGAAACCCTCTTTCATCCGATGTTTTCAAAAAGCAATCCTTACAGACTGAACTTGTCTGTTTATTTCAAAAAAATAATTTAATGTTAAAGTTCTAATTTTATTGCTATCAAACTCAAGTACGAGTACATTTTTTTTTGATGAGTCAGATTAAAAAGACAGTCTTTTATCATGAGTACCCAAACTCCAATGCTCACTAAAAATTTTATTTCTCACATCATCTATTAAAAATGTTTGACACATTTTTCGGTATTTTTTCTAAATATTATACTTACTAGAAGCAGTTGAATAATAGTTGTGTACATTTTCAAATGTACTTTTTGTTCCAGAAAATTCAGTTTTATAACATATTTTAATATATTTTAATAGTGAGTTTTATTAATTACCTTAACAATTAAATATTAATTCAATAACAATAAATTATTATGTTGATTTTTATTAAATTTATAAAATATATTAATGTATTCAAATATACTTACTTGGAGGTTCAGAACATGGTTTTTTGTCATTATGATTTGACACTAAGTTCAGGAGTTTTTTGGCTCTAGTCATCATTTTTGTTCAAAACACAATAGGCAAACAAAACATAAGTAAAAAACACTATAACTTTCATAGGTAATAGGTACAATTAAAAATATAATGTAATAATAATAATAATATGTCTACATAAAATAAATGAAAAACCTCAATATAAAAAATAATAAAAAATGTGCAAATAAAAATCTTTTAGTTGCATAATGCACACGATATACAAAACAGACACAAATATAAACACAATCGACGACCAATTTGTAACTAACAAACTTATTGAATTTGTTATAATGTCGCACAGTAATTGTAGATATGTTAAGTATATCAACAATTTTATCTTTCAATAACAATAAACATAGTTGGAAAATACAAGATATGACATATATCAGAACATTTTATCTGACCAATTTTATTTTATCTTTTAGTGGATGTACGTGTTTATAATGCAGTTTATAAATAATAACTTTTTCTGCTACAATATGCGGTCTACACTTATGACTGCATGCATTTGTAGTCCGCATATGAGAGCAGCATCCAAATAATAAATGTTGTTATTTAAAAAATGTGTTCTAGGCATGCACACATTGCGATGGTTGATACATTTGAAATGTTATTATAAATGTATAGTTAGTACTCCCACTTATAAATTGTCAAAAAAGTTGCAGTTAAATCCAACATGATCTGGAAAAGAAGTTGAGTGATCCTAAATTGGTGGACATCCTGTATATAAATTATAATTAGGGTTATAATTTATATTATGCAATATTAATAATAATATAACTGGTGATTGGGGCAGGTTTAACTACACATTTACATATTCTACAATGTTCAATGCCCTTGGCCAGAAGTGAAAACAAATCAGTAGATTAAATTTATATTATTAATGGTTTAACAAACAGTACATAGATTGGAAATTTAATTCCTAAAAATTAATGAGTTATAGCAAATGAGTTATAGCTGATACTATTACTCCTATATTGATTCATTAAATTTAACTTTAGTGTAACCCAAAATTACAACTTAATAAATCTTTGACAATATCTTATCAAAGAGAAAGGGAGAAATTAACAGATCTATTATGTTGTGTTATAACATTTTTTTATTACTATGAACAATACTCAATTATATGTATGTAATTATAAGTATAATATAATTAACTTTCTTACATAGGTATTTTGTATAAATTATACTTTTATTATATTAATGTAAGCTTATAAATTATAAGATAAAATAATTCAAATGTTTCAGAATTATTTAATAAGAAGTTTATTTTACTGCACATAAATTGTCATACTCATAATGGAGAACAATATTATTTTCCAGCTGAAATTGCAGCACTGGAATTTAATTTATTAAACGGTGTCTCTCGCACATATCATCAAATTATTGGTCTTTGTAAGTATTAAAAATATTGTAGTAGTGTTGAGAGGTCTCGTAGTATGGGTAGGTACTGTTAAAATTAATCATTTCACTAAGGACAAGAATCACGGTTTTTCCTAACTGGTTATTTAATTTAATGTACATGTTTTAAATATTATATATTATTTTATTGTATTATACATGGCACCTGTTTCATAACTGTATGTAGACAATATTTAAAGGATGGGTGACATGTGAAAATATTCTGAAGTTAAACCTATAGTATGGAAGCTCTATACTATAGTCCATAATATTATCAAACAATCTGACGGTTGATGACTGTCCACCAGAGGCTCTACATCTGGTGCTACAATTACAAATATACTGTTTTAATTGGCTGGAGTCACCAACCGCCAGTTTGTTTGACGTAAACTCAATCTAATTAACAGTAAATTACCTTTAATAAAACATTCTTAACTCATATTCATAGCTAAAATTTATCCGAGAGGTTTTGCTGGAGGTATGAGACAATTTTCTGATGAATTTCATCAAATTTCTTGTTGGCATGAACATCCGGATGATTATGAAAATATATTAATGGAATTTACAACATTTTTAAAGGTAAATGCAATAGTTGTGCAGATATTTGTTCAATATTAATTTTATTATTTTAGGATGGAACAAACCATACAGATTTACAAGAAGGCACACTGGACTTACCATATTTGTACACTGTAGAATCAGACATTTGTATAGATATGATGAAAACTAAAAGTAGTTTGGAAAGACTATACTCCACAGCTTTTCCGAAAGGTAAATCAAATTAATATAACACAATTATTATAAATCACCAGTTATAGAAATATATGCCAACTGCACTTAACACAACTTTTGGCATTTAATTAACAAATTAATTTTTAGATCAAATTATTAATATTAAGTTTATATATTTTATCATATTATGTATTCAGTATTGTATTGGGATATTTTTTAATTTCTATAAAATAATAAATAAAGTAAAATAAAGAATACATTAGAAATAAATTTAAAATAGCAAGTAAATATATTTTTTGAATATCGAATGGTAAATAATAAGCGGACACGTCTTACAAACATACTACATATTAAATATGCGTTCAGTATAAACATGTTTGATATACACTTTTCCTTATTTTGACCTATTTATAGAACTTTGAATTTTGTAATTTTCTTTTAAATTATTGTTGATAAAAACTATTTCACTTAGTTAAAAAGCTTAAAAATGTAATGCAAACTTTCTTTAATAGCAGTTTAAAAATATTAAATACATAAGCAAGATAATTTTTATAAGAATTTGAATTTCAAATTTTAATAAAAACCATCAAAATCCCGAAAATTTGCAAATTATTTTTCAGTTGGAAATTCATAAAAGTTTTTGTTTTCATAGCTAACTAGACATTTTAGTAGAAGATTCCTCACAAAGGTTTTTCCCTTTAACAAACAAAAAAAAAATTACTAAAAGGAACATTAAATTTTTACGATCATGTTTGAATTAAACATTTTTGCGATATTTGATAAACGATATTATATCAAAATCCCGAAAATTTCAAATCATTTGTCTATTAAAAATCCAAAATCGTCTTTCTGGTCATAACTAACACAAAAAATTTTAAAAGAATATTCCTCTATAGTTTTTCTAAATTTAATAAAACAAAAGAGTACTGCAAAGTTACGATATTTATAGCCATTGCAAATGAGGTATTTTCAATTTTTATTAATTTCTAAATTTGATTAAGTATTAAATAATACATTTTTAAATTTTAATATTTTATAAATTCAATACGAGTATGCTAGGATGACTCAACGTCTCCGATCAGAATAGTTTTTTGTATATGATGATTTATCATTGAATTCAAATATAATACATCCATTATTTCTACATACTCGACATCTGTACAGGGGAGCGATACCTACTTGTTCATCTTTTCTTTTTTTTCTTTAATTTACCAATTTCATTTGCAAATAAAATTGTTTGTTCATCTGTCATCCATAATCACAATATACCTAATAATTCTATTGAATACAATTTTGTCTGTATACATTAATAATATAGCACTCATTTGTAAAATTTTTACTAATTGTATCTATAGACATACAACAACCACATAGTACATTAATATAGTTTAGTTAGAATAAATTAGTATCCATAACATATTTACTGTTTATTTAAAGGTAGGTTATTATTTAAATAATGATATAATTTTGAATGTTAAGCATGGTAATACAATTTATAAGTTATATATTAGTGGATTTTTTAATCTTCCTACTTGTATATATCTCTAAAATATTTATTTAACTTTATAGTTGATGCTGAACATTTAAAGTCTATATTCAAAATAGGAAGTATTGAAAGATTATTGTTGGAAGTCAAAAAAAAATTGAACTTACACTTAGATCAACGTAATTTAAGATCAGGGATGTCTGTTCATGACATTTTAGAATCTGAAATGTATGGACATGGTCTCGGTTGTATGGTAATGTTATGTTGAGTATTTTAAATTGTCATAATATAATATAAAATATCTTATTGTAGGTTATATAATTAATTATTTTTTCTACAATAACTTAATGACTATTACAATAGTTTAAACTGTTCACTTAACAAATAATTATTTGGTTCTTAGATAATATGTTTATGAGTATATATTGTATATGGTATAAACTACATGAATACGATATTCAAAACCGTATATTTTAAATACCTAAAATATGATTTCTATCCATATTTATATATTTGTTTATAAACAATTATTTTTATACATACATTACAAGTGTTATTTAACAATGTATCAATGAATATTAGAGTACCATTTAAGTAATTTACTCAATCAGTAGGTACACTATAAATCTATTATACAGTGAAGCGAATTGCTCATATCTGTTGTAAATGTATGTTCTATTTGTAGTACCACGAGATAAGAGATATTGCATTCAAATGTTCCAAAGCTCGCATTCTTCAGTGGATGTCAAATATTTGTACCCACATAAATGCATATACTGGCTTACAGCTTGTACCTGGCAAACACATTGCAGTTCAATTAAGAGATGGTTCAAGAATGGTAATGCTTTCTTATTATTTATTACTACATTGACATACATTTATACATAACAATTGTTTATTGTTTTTTTATCCTATATATTTTATATTGTTTGTTTAAGATTGTTGAAAATGAAGATTTGCCTCTCTCAAAACAAGATTTAAAATTAGAAAACATAAATTAATTTACATATCCGTTCACATTTTTTTTAATTTAATACAATACGTAGCTGTCATACAATTGATGTTATTTAATAAACTATAAAAAAAAATATTAAAATTAAAATACACTTCAATATATTAATTTATTCTGTTTATCATTGTTATTAATGCATGTTGTTGCAGCAACAACTATCTTTAAAATAAAAAAATAATAAATATATTTTAGATTCTAAAAGAGCGAATTAATGTAGGTACCTATAGATTTTACAATGATGTTTTCAAAAAAAATCGTCTGAAATCAAATATCAACTCTTCTTGTCAGACTAGTTTAATCTTAGACTTTATATTGTTTAAATTAACCTTCCAGTGGGCGCGCCATTATTTGAAACGAGAGTAGTCGCGCGTTGTAAATTTTACAACAGTCCTAATATGCTGTGATAGTCGTACATATTATATCTAATAATAAAATAAACAATAGGTACGTTCACAAAGTTGTTTTTATTTAAATACTATTATAATTATGTTTTATTAAAAAATCAATACGTCTTATTATTACATAAAAAATTAAAATTATTTGTTTACAGTAAGAAATTATTCAGAATTGTCATTGTCATCGTTATTAGAACACTTTTCACAAATAATAATTTTTTTTGAATGTAGTTTACATTCAAATCGCATACACTTGGTGCACTTCATAGATGTAGCCGCATTTTTTTTTCTCCCACATTCGAAGCAAGTTCCTCGTTTTGAAGGGGGGGTTGTAGATACATCTGATGTACTTGGAACAGCATATTTTATTTTCAAAAAATATTATGTGTCCGATGGTAAACTTGAGATTTGAGCTCGAGAAGCAAGATGTTCCTTCATTAGATCAAATGCCAATGTTTTCAAAAATAATCTTCTCATTTTATGGGCATTGTTATGTTTAGAGTATGAAAACAGTACTTGAGCATTTATTCCAGCAATATTCATCAAAGAATAAAAAATTACAAGTGGCCACCTTTTTGTAATTCTAGAGACAGAATATGCCGCACACATTTTATCTACTGTATCAACTCCACCTTTGGTACAATTATAATCCATAATTATTTCTGGTTTATGAGTTTTCACATCAATTTTTGAATCATGGTACATAGTTGAAAGCAAAATAACTGCTTTGTTTTTTCGAGGTACGTATGACACTTATGTTTTATTTTTTTGAAACCCGAACACGCTCGAACTAACTTTTTTTTATTTGGTAAAAATTCTGTAGAAATTTCTCGCTTGTTTTTTTTTCAAAGTTCCAGTTAGAGTAATTTTTTTTGTAATAAGTAATCTGCAAGTGGAATACTGGTATACCAGTTGTCAGTGGTAAAATTTCGTTTAGAGTGTTCGATGGATGTTACTAATCGTTTCACGATATAAATTGGTGAATTAGAAACCTCATACGGACCAGGTGGTTGTTTTCCAACATAAATCTCTATTTTACTCGTGTAAAATGTTTTTGCATCACATAATACAAACATTTTGATGCCATATTTGGCCGGATTAATTGGGATATATTATATCTATTGACACCGACCACGAAATGGGTGTAACATTTCGTCAATAGTAATATATTCACTCAAATTATAATTCTGATTGATATTTTTCAAGAAAAGGTCAAACGTAGTACGAATAAGAGCCAGTTTCAATCGCCGTCTTTCAGCTCTAGTTTCGCGATCGTCAAATCTTAGGCAGCGACACAAAAACAAAATTCTTTTGTAGCTCATAGTGGCCCTAGTTATTTCTATACCAGAACCATCCGCCGACCATAATTCTTTTACATTAGTATGATGAGCTTTCTTTATACCAATCAAAAATAAAAGTCCAAAATAAGCCAGTATTTCACACCTTGAAGTATCTAAGCAGTCTCGGGGTCTAGAGCAGGCATGCCCAATCTTTTTCAACTTGTGGGCCACATTCAAAGTTTATTTTTATACTGCGGCCCGTATATTATGCTTCACGGGGTTTTTTTTTTTTGTTCATTTCGATAAAATATAGACTAGTCATAAGTATATCTATTGTACATTTTATCGTATATAATATTATCTTTGTTCACTTATCGAATTTATGACTCAAATCGTATGTGTTTAAAGTTCTCAATATTTCCACGCTATAGTTGTTTTCGTCATAAATTTTTTCTTTAGCTTTGGACGAAAGCACTGATGTTAGCATTAATATTTATACGAGGAATAGATACAGATTATAATATAACAGAAGAACTTGCTTCATTAGAAAGTATTTATGGAACTACAAAAGATGTATATAAAGATAACACAGATTTAATACATTTTTTATAAGACTTACTAAAATAAAAGAATTATCAATGTGTATATTTACATTATTTGGTTCTACTTATATTTGCGAACAAACGTTCACGCGTGAATTACGTAAAATATTCAGAAAGATCTCGTTTGACTGATGAACACTCTTCTTATTAAGAATTGGCGTTACACATTTCACTCCGAATATTGAAAGATTGGTTAAAGAAAAACAAGTCCAAATTTCACACTAATTTTTTTTTATTAATATTCTAAAATCTATACTTAAATTATTAAATTATTTATTTATTTGTAGGTAGCATCTATTACACTAATTTATTTCTATTAATATTCTAAAATCCAATACATTTTTTTTTATATAAAAATTAAAAATTGTAAAATATTTTATATTCTTAAAAACTTAATAAAATACATTTCTTTATAAATAATTTTGTTTTACACCTATACAAATTTATAATTTTTATAAAATAGTCACGGGCCGGTTGGAACACCTTCGCGGGCCGCGGGTTGGGCACGCCTGGTCTAGAGCAGGGGTCTCCAACCTTTTTTTACGGCGGGCCAAATTTAATATACGCTTTGGCATCGCGGGCCAACATTTTTAGAGGAATAGATAGGTTATGAAATTGAGAAATAAATAAGAATAGATAAGCTTTACTTTAAAATGTATATGTTTATTTATATAATTTTTTTATTTTATAATTCAAAATTTTTTTTATTATGATACGATTAAGTTACTTAGTGAGACGTTTGGAACTGCTTGTTTTTTAAAATGGCTTGATAGTTCGCATCAAACTTCGTAGTTCCAATTAGCAGCGTAGCTTGTAAATGTTCGTCACTTAAGTTCGTTCTGTAATTAGATTTGACATATTTCATTTTTGAAAACGTCTGCTCACATAAGTATGTTGAGCTAAATATTGACATCATTTCACGCGCATGTTTTTTGAGATTGGGAAATTATTCCTCTGGCAACATGGTGTAAAATTGTTGGAGATTGGATTCCTTGAAATAGTCTTTGAAATTGTTGTTTGATATGAGCTCGATAACTTCAAGCTGGAACTCTGTCTGTAAAGTTTCTATTTTTATGGCAAAAGGATTTTCAAAAATTCGAATACGGTCTTCTGCACTTTCGAAATCTCTAAACCGCGTCTGGAACTGCTCATTCAAGTAGGTGAAAACTCCAACAGCAAAATCGGTAGGGAATTCTTCATCGTTTTCAAGTTTGAATTTGTTGCATGTGGGAAAATGAGCAAGATTTTTTTCTATTAATTGATTTGTGAATAGAGTTAATTTTAATTTGAAAGCTTTGATGTACGAATATGTATCTGAAATTAACGAGTTTGCTCCTTGCAACTTTAAATTTAACTCATTAAGAAGCTGAGTTATATCAACGAGAAAAGCTAGTTTCCATAGCCATGACAAATCAGCTAACTCAGTTACAACGTGGTTTTTTTCTGTCATAAATATGTCGATTTCTGAACGAAGATAAAAAAATCTTTTCAAGACGTAACCTCGGCTGAGCCAACGAACTTCACAATGGTAGGGAATATCTGGGTACTCGCTTTCAATTTCAGCAAGAAAGTTCTTAAACTGACGGTGACTAAGAGCACTTTTTCGAATATAATTTACATTCTGCACAACAACATTCATAACTTCAGATATTGGTGCATTTTTCCCACACAAAGCTTGCTGGTGTATAATGCAGTGAATAGCCATTGGTGCTGCTGTACCAGTCTCCAGTACAGCTTTACAAACATTTCCAACCAAACCTGTATGTGCTCCACACATGTTGCGTCCACCGTCAGTAGTTACGCCTTTTAAAATGTTAAAACCAAGACCCAAAGCAAAAATAGATTCTTTTACCTTCAAAAAAATTTCATTACCAGTACATGAATCTTTCATTGAGTGGACGGCGGCCAATTCTTCGGTTATTTCAAAATATTCATTGACTCCGCGAACGAATAAAAGCACCTGCGCTGAGTCTGAAGTGTCGGTAGATTCATCCAAAGCAATTGAAAAATATTTAAAGCTTTTAGCAGTATCTTTTAATTGACGAATAATATCATTTCCGAGATCTGTGGTACGTCGCGCAATTGTATTCGCTGACAAGCTTATACCGGTGAATAAATTGATTTTATCGGGACAAATCTCTTCAACTGTCTTCAAAATGCACTCCTTTACAATTTGGCCATCAGTAAAAGGTTTTCCGGCTATCGCCAGAGTACGAGCTACTTGAAAACTTGCTTTTACGAGAGATTCATTTTGACATGATCGTTTTGTAAAAATTGACTGTTGAGCTAGTAAATTCTGTTTTAATATTTCAAACTTGTCTGATCGTAGTTTACCAGATAACTCGTTGTATGTAGATGCGTGCTTACTTTTATAATGTCTACCAATATTATATTCTTTCATAACAGCAACCTTTTCCTTGCAAATAACGCATAAAGCAACATTGCTTTGTTCAATGAAGAAATAGTCATTATTCCACTTTTTGTTAAAAACACGGCACTCTGTATCGACTTTCCGTTTTTTACTTAAACTCATATTTATTTTAATACAGCACAGAGCTCTACACTCGATAAGAAACAACACTAAACTGCAATAATTATAAAAACTGATTCTATATTATATACCCGATACACTACAGTAGACTCGCGCAGTTATAAAAACCCATCGATTACACGTTCGATAGCGTTATTATTACAACGGAAAAAGTCAATCGTATCTTATCGCGTAAGTTTCGAGTACAATATAAGTGTCAGATAAGTGTGATTGACGAGTTTATTTATTATTAGTTTGTGTTAGTATATATGTATAAGTATTATAAGTTGTTATGAATAATACCAAAAGAAAATATTATAAATGTATTCAATAAAAAAATAAATTAAAACAATGAAAATTAATATATTATTTTCAAAACATTAATTAGCTTGGCGGGCCGGATCCGGCCCGCGGGCCGTAGGTTGGAGACCCCTGGTCTAGAGTATTGAACTCGTTGTCTCATATTACTAATATACATATTCGTACACGTTACGATTTCGTCAATCATGTCAAGATCAATTATTTTTAGAAATGCATCTATCTCACTAACGATATTTCTAGCACACTCCTTTGGCCCGGGAACCACGTTTATTATATTATGTTGCCTAAATTTTGAAGTTGTAAACTCTTTTTGTTGCCATTTATTTATTTTATCTTTTCCTATATATCTTTTCCTGTCCCCCAAACAAGTCTCTAGATCTGATTCATTGTCTGAAAAATCTTGTTCAGAATTGCTTTCGTGGTCACTTACCTCCACATCTTCGATGTCGATGCTTTGATCACTATCACTCTCTTGGTCATCAACACAATCTATTTCAGTTGAAATGTCTTGCAGTAAATTTTGAATTTGCTCAACTGTCATATGATCCGACCTAAGACATTGTATAAATAATATCGATTATTAGTACGTACCAAAAACGTATACAAATAATAAAAAAAACATATTATAAAAAAAATTAAAATGTATATATTATAATTATAAATTCCATAGTAATTACAAAATTTAAATATTTTTGTTCTTATTACCAGTGGCGCCGAGCTCTAAAAAAAGTACTATTGTCAAATTTATTTTCACAAGGTACCACCCACCAAAATTATTCCAACCAAACCCGTGAGGGCTATGCCCCCACACCCCCATACAATCAAAACTTTGTAGTTTATTTAAAATATAGTAATTTACAATATAAATTGGTTAAAATTTAAGAACACAAATACAATGACTTCACTTTTAATAGATTTTCAAAACAAAACAATAAATTGATACAGATTAGAATTTATATAAGAGTTAACTATAAGTAAATAAAACTAAATAAATATTTAATCAAATAACATTTTGTTTTGATAGAGATCAATTTATTTCTTCAATCTAGTATTAGTATACAAGGGATTTTGAAAGCGATGAACTAAAAGTACAAAGTATTTGTATCACATTTTCTTTGTCAATCGGAATGTCTTGTTCACAATTAATAATCATCAAATGTTCTAATCTGGACTCTAACATAGTAGATCTTAGTTTAGTTTTCAGAAGTTTAAGCTTTGAAAAACTTCTTTCAACGCTACAGCTACTAACCGGCAAAGTCACACATATTTTGAGTAGTATATATAATGTAGGAAATACTATATTTAAATTAGCGGAACAAAACAGCTGAAATAATTCAAGAACCGTAGCCATATTTTTTGGTTTACTTGATACGTTATCTTGATTGATATTCTCTGTGTCTTCATATTCATCTTCCAAGTTCAAATCTAACTGCGAAAATTCATCATCATTATATTCATTACATAAATGTAATGAGCGAAACGTTTTTAGTAATTGTCTTGTACTTTCAATTTCTTCATAGTTTCTAACAAATTGTTGATACTCTTCTATTAAAAGAGAGCGATCCAGGTAATTTGTATACACTGAACAAACTTCAACAAAAGCATCATTTGGAATAAGATTTGGATTTTTACCAACTTTTCTCAATCTTTTTGACGACAATAGAGATATATCCTTTAATAGGCCACCGGAATCACCAAATCTTTGGCATAGCTCTGATATAGTATCACACACAACATAGTAAGTATTAACTTTAAAATTATCCAAAGGGTTATCAAGTGGTTCATCAATACAATTTTCACCTGCATTTCTTGGTACACGTTTCTTTCTTGGTGCTTTCAAATCTTCAAATTCTATTTTACTGTTCTTAGCAAAATCATCAGCAGCGCGTTTTATTTCAGCGACGCCTCTACTTCTAAGATTTTCTGTATCTAATTTGGCGTTTTTAATCAATTGAGTCGCAATAAGTATATCAGAGTCATGTGCTTGCAACTGTTTATTTATAGGAGCTAGAATAAAAAAAACTTTTTGAAACAACATGGCAACAAGTAGGAAACGGTAGGAAGAAAAATAGTCGATTAATCCACTTGCAGCAGCGCCAACCCTAGCATCACTTGGTCCTTCACTAGATCTAATAGTTTTCAATGTTATTATTACAGCATCGTGAAATTTTAAAACTACATTAAGAGAAGCTGAGTGTGACCCCCATCTTGTTGTACTTATTCGTTGTATTGCATGAATTTCATTTTTTTCATTTTTTTCTGAATTACTCTTCAGTTGATTTACACGAAAAATGGCAGCCCTTTTCAAAACTTCAGTTTGGTTTTCAGAAATATCGATAAGACGATATTACGATAACCACCAACTGTCAGTGTAATAATAAATAAATAATAGGTTATAATATTTATAATCATTTATTAGTATTCTATGGTTATTATAGTTCCATTGTAAAACTAATCTGTTGTTAAAAATGTGAATATTATTATTATACTATTATATTACCTTATGTCTTATGATACTACCTACGTTATATGAGGAGCCTTAAGATTCTAATGACCATTAGGGGCTAGGCCCCTAGGATCACCTACCCCATTTAAGCTATTGTTTTAACAACACTTATTAAGGGGGTTCGGCGCCACTGCTTATTACCACACAAAAATAAAAATACAAAATAATAAGTCAGGTACAACGAACGACGCGTTTTGTGTTTGGCGTAGGTACATGGAATGGTGCGTGTTGTATTTTGTGACAACACTATAAGTACTTCGTCGATTGTCTGCAATAAAGTGAACTGAAACACTTAAAAAATAGTCTAAAACGTAGATAATAACATTAAAGAGGAATACCCATGACCGCCGATGACATAAAAGTTGAATAAACAAATAAATATAAAACTGTTGTATTATTTACATCAGCGCGCCCGCTGGAAGGTTAAATATTTTTACAATATTTGATATTAAAAGCTAAATTAACGAATTCTCTTTAATTAATTGTTGATAAACTGTTGTAATTCTAAAAACAGTGAATGTGAATGTTTTTTGAGTTAGACAATTTGTGAGGGATCTTACAGAATGATATAATTATTACCAAAAAGCAATTTGAAATGTGACGAATAATTCTTTTGAATTTTGAAAATAGTTAGATAAAAGTATTGAGTAGCGCAAATCATTTTTTTTACAGGGGCAAACCTGGAAATTTACTGACTGGCACCCTCCAGTCATCATTAATCATTATACATTTAAGAGTTACAACTGCTCACACTGTACAGCATGACTTATGAATATGAGTTACAATCAGTAGGTTTAATATTATGTATGTACAATATAATTATTAATTATATGGCACTTACCAGCTACTGGGATCCACCGCATTCATATGACTCCAATATCAATGCAACAGTAAATTTGCTTATATAGATAGAGGACAGTACCAACACCCAAATATATCTTGTGGGATTTTAGGGGCCAATTTTCCACAGACTATACAAGGGGAAACTTATGTAATACGTATTATTTAAAAAAAAATCATATACAATATAACCCTTTCCAATTATAGATACAAAAATAGAGCAATATATCATAGTATGGTATAATTATAGCCAAATGTGCATAAAACTCCGATCGCTTATTCTGAGAACAGTGGTTCTTGCAGTGGTTATCGGAAGGGTTAATAATATTCTTAACGCCATAGAATTATTTGGAAATGAACCACATGTTGATTCTATTAAATCAAGACATTCGATACAGGTTTTTTGTTTGTTCAAAATTCTACAAAATATTTTTAATTCGTCAAAAAGTTCAATTCCATTTAAATCGCAAACTTCAGTCCTTTAATTATATTTCTAAATCCATGCAATGCTTTCATAATTTTTTTATCTTCAAATAACTTCAAATTTTCAGTATTATATAAAAATCCAAAGTTTTCTGAATGAAGAGATAATTGCTCGAATCGTTGATTTATTGATACAATACTACAATTCTACAATCTACCACTGCCAAAAAATAATCTTGATAACATATTTGTTCATTAGAAACTGTACGTGTATCATTACATTCATAATCAAACTGCTTACTTTTTTTTAGAACTAGATTGTTTAAAAATTGGTTGAGTTCCAATGTCTTCACATAATTGTTGTGAAGTTTTTTTTGATAACTCAAACCCCTTTTAAAATTACTTCGTGCCAAGTGTAAGTTTTACTAAAAACAGATTATCAACTTAACATTAATAATTTACAAAAAAAACTTCCATCAATTCAAAATTTTTTTTAGAAATTTATAAATAATAAATGCAAAGCCAACTTTTTACCAAATTGCATGTATTTGTATAATGGAAAATTTGATTCACCTAATGATATTGTCAATGCTTTCTCTAAATATTTTTCTAGTGCATATGAAAATAACAGGTCCATTTCCTCTGTCCCCCTAAATTGGAATTTCGAATTTTCGTTTATTCCATATGTTTGTAAGTTGTTTGTAAAGGAATGTAAAGATATTTTTTTCGTTTGTAAAGAATTTGTTTTCCTAAAAAACAAAAAATAATGATGGGGGGCTGGGGAAATGCCCTGAATTTCCAAATTCCGTTTATACCATTTGATTGACCAAATTGACATATGTCTAGTTAAATCAAATGTACTATAGTACAGTATAGTATCATATTAAAAATGTTTGACTTAATCTGTTTGTACAAAAAGTTACATCTAATTTATTAGAATTAAATACATCAATCTCTCAAAATATTACTTAAATTCAATTCACCAAGCACCGAAGAACTATAATATATATTTATATTTATTTATTAATTATTATAGTAGGTAGTTTATCTTACTATCTATAAGTACCTAATACGGTATAAACTATAAAATATATGGAATAGCTTAAAATTAATCTAACATTTTTTTTAAAATAAAAAAAATGTAACAAATATTTGGTGTGAAATTCAATGAAAAACAATTTATTTATTATAATATAATTAACAAACTACTAAATATTATTAATGAATTGAGATGAATTGAGATGATATAACTTACTGTTTCCAAAACCATAGTCATGTATCAAATTATCTTTGAATAATTTACCACTTTCGATGATACATCCATGCGATAATGCACTTTTTTCGGCATAATTAAAAATGTGTATGAATTATTATAATGTACTATACGATTTATAAAATAATTACGTATAAACTCTTGTCACAAAACAATATGATGAAAGTAATTAGTAGGGCTCGGAAGTTGAGGCATTTTGCATTTTTTTTTGGAACTCTTTAGACGATGCTCTCCTGGCTACAAATGTGTTTTATTAGCATGTGAAACTGAAAAACTAAATTTTATTTTGCATTTTTATGCATTTTTTGGCTTTCTTTACTTTTAAGTCATTTTTTGACATTTTTAGGTCATTTTTCGACAATTTTAGCTCATTTTTCGACATTTTTAGTCATTTTTACTAATTTCACACTAGTATTCACTTCTTATCGTTTCTTGTCTATGCCGATAACTTAAAACTTGGAATTACCACGGACTAAGATTAGTACCTGTTCGATTTTATCTCGCCGATTACATTTTGTCGTTGTATTGTAGTGAATAATATTATACCTACATTTTATTATTTTTTCCTAATATTCGATTAGTATCCGATTTTATCTCGCCGATTACAGTCGTCGCGTCGTTGTCGTGTAAAAGTGAATTTATTAACAGATAATCGTCGTTCATTTACTTTCGATAATATAAAATACTCTCTTATTGTACAATGCAATGATTTTGATTTTTAAATAATTTGTAAGCATTGATAAATTTATAAAACAAATATTTTTAATTTTTTAATTTTCCTATTTTAAGGACATTTTTGTCATTTTTATGTCATATTTTGAATTTTATAGTAAAATAGAGTAAAATATTTAAAAAAATGTATTTTTATTAATATAAAACTGATATATGTAATTTTTTTAGGTCATTTTTTTAGGACATTTTTTGCTATTTTTATGGTCATTTTTATGGTCATTTTTTATTGTTTTTAAGGTCATCAACTTCCGAGCCCTAGTAATTAGATAATTATATTATTGTATAATCATATTATGATATCTAGATGCGACACTACCGGCCGCTTGCTACAAGCAATAACCATGTAAATGTTGCCGACGATAAAATACGGGATTCTCACAAAAAATCAATGCAATACACATTTCGGAACTAATCTTATCTTATCTAATTATGTGAAAAAATAATAAGCCTACTATTATCTTTATGAGTATATTAACAGTAATAAAAAAATTAAAGTAAATAATAATTTAAAAAAACTTAACAAATATAAAAATATGGTAATTTACATATTAACATTTAACATAATACTATTAAAAAATAGCGAATTGATTACAAATGAAATTGATATCGGTACAAAAAACGTAAAAGCGGATTATTGAAACTGTTTGATTTCGAGTATAACTTCAATCAGTAATAATATTATCAATACCGTTATCATACAGTCCATATCAAGTTGATGTTGTTCGTAGTGTGCTCGAAAGCAAATGCGCTCATTAAAATGTATATTTACTTAAGAAAAAATAAAGGTTTTCGAGTAAAGTAAATTCCGTGGTTTTCATTTTAAATACTTTATTCCTGCCTACGGTTTTCAACCGTAAAACATTGCGAAAGATAACATGGTCCGTTCGAGCAGGATGCGTTCCGCGTATTAAGTTGAAAACACGTGTTCACACATTTCGCGGAGTGCGTTTTTTATTTTCAAATTAATAATAAAGGTCGAATAAAGTATTTATCGTAAAAGCTAATCGTTAACCTGTGAATCTTAATTACAATTAGTGCGTTGTTTACAACCGATCGTGCATAAAAGAAAATTAAAGAAAGAAATTAATCGTATGTCATGGACTTGTTTTAGTTTATGTCAAATAAAATATATTTCATTTCGTTTCCGTGAATAAGTCGTTTGTGCGAACCGCCACGCGTCGTGGCATCTATATCGTAATTCGTAAGTTTATTCTGTATTTCGATCGCAGCCATATTTGGTTTCTCGTTAAAAAAAAAAAAAAATCTTTTTTAATTCGTAAATCGTTATTCGTTATAGCGAAATTCGTACAAGCGTCGAATCGGTGTAACGTTGTCATAGTAGTCGTACCATCGCCGCGTATAAGTGTCGTGTCGTATATTGATAAATCCGGCCTCGGGCACTTGTCCCGAAATTTCATGGGAGAAAAAAAATTAAAAAAAATTAAAAAAAAACCAACCAGCTCATCCATGTGTGCCAACATAGAAACCTAAATTCCCTACAAACTATACAAATGGTGATACCAACCCAAGAATTTTAGTTATATATTTATGAGAAAAATTTATTTTAATATTCAAATATTATTGTACAATTATGGCGTGGTACAATTATTATTGTATAATTCAAAAAACTTAAAATATCAACATTTCGGAAAAACGAAAAGCTAGACTTACTAAAGAATGCTGATGAGATCAATTTGATCTCTGAGGGAAATCTTCGTAGCACCTTCGGATTCTGGACAAAACGCAAATGAAAATAGGAAATTTCGAAATTTTGAAAATCTCTCTTACGAGTTGTTTTACATTATTCGTTTGAATTACATTAAATGAAAATTTTTATTTTAAATTATATAATACCCTGCAAGTTTTATAAAATAATAAATAATATAAATATGTACAATATAAAGGTTAAAACTTTTGGTTCTCTTTTCAAAAGCAAAGCTTGTGCTAAAAAGAAAGTTAGGAAAGTAGTCAAATAAAATCTATATGAAAAATAACAGTAAGTAATGGTAATAGAACAACGTTGATAGTATACATATAATAAATTTAAAATTGAAATGTTACATAATAATAGAACAATATAGCTATTATAATTTAAATTACTAGTAGAGAAAAAAACAAGCTTAACATAATAGTAGTTATTGAATCAAAACATTAATTATATAGTGGAACCTCCGAATAGCAGACACTCTCGGTCACCAAAATTTTGTCCGTTATTCAGAGGGGTTACATATTTGAAATTTATTCATCCGTTCCCCAAAAAACGTCCGCTATTGGGAGTTGTCCGTTAGTGGAGGTTTCACTGTATTTTTTATACAAAAACTATTAAAATTATGAATATTTATATTATAATTAATACAAAACTAAATTAACTTATATTTAGGGTTTTGTTGCCCACATACAATTAACATTATATTTTAATTAGAACATTTAATAATTATTTGTTTAAAATAATAAATACAAAATTACCGTAGAACAATTTGTTAGGATTAATGGATAAAACAAAATAAAACAAGTGTTATAATATTTTAGAACGATCAACGTTTATAAAAACTTAAAATATATTATAAATATAATTAACAATGAAATTAATTATAGTTGACCATAGAATCTCGGGCTGATTGTAAAAGATACAACTTATCAAACCTATGTAAAAACAAAAAAATCATATTAAGTAATTTACAAAGTTAATTAAAATTAAAAAATATTTTTACCTGTGGATATGGCCCGATTATGCCTTGTACATATCCATCATTGCGATGTCCAGCCCTTCTCAAAAATCCTATGAGGTCCCCATCTTGGTTCAGTTGCTCCACATGACCAGCTAAGATATTTGTGGTGTTCTCTCGTTCCCTTCTTGATGCACCATCTCTAATCTGAAATGTAATTATTAGGTATATAATTAAGTTAAAAAAAATAATTAAAAATTAATAATCACCCTGAGGTTTCTTCTGGCTTGTTCAAATTCAATGAAATATTGATTTTCAATGATAGTCAGTTTCTCTGTAAGTAAAGTTATTGATCAGTATGAAATAAATAATTGCAATATTTAATATCTATTTTAATAAGACACATGTAATAAAAATACCAAACCCAAAGATAAAAATCAAACATTTTAATTGAAAATCAAATTTTAAACTACGCATTTACTTACCAATTACTAACCAATAACTTCTTTTTGTTAGGTTACACATGAAACACATATAGTTACACATAAACACAAACATATAAGACAAGCAACACATCTTGGAAGTACTACTTCTTATTAGGTTAAACATGAAACATAAAATACAACATTATATAATACATATATAAAAACAAAGACAAGGGGATGCAACATGAACACACTATGTGCTACAAAAACTCACGAAGGAAATTCCAAACATTAGGGTGTCTTTGCATTTGAACAAGAAGTGTAGCGTGGAAAGACTCCAAGTAGTTGTTGGTTCTATATTCTTCTCCAAAAAACACTGATTAAATCTGGACCGACCTGTAACAACCAAAAAGATTCTACATAGCCAATTAAAAAGTTTCTCATGCCTCGTTCAATCTCAGGAAATTGTCTAGTGTAATGAATGATAGCCCTGAAACCATCAGTCATGGAAAATTGTGGACAGCGTGGGTCATTCCTAGTAGCGGGTAGATGAGGTAATGCCAAAACCTAATAATACAATAGAGAAGTATGAAAGAGAAATACAAAATACATAATTTAATAAAAATATCAAACTTATTTACCATTCTGAGAACTCGAGCTGCTACCGGGTTTGTACGAACCAAGTCCAAAACACTATCCATCCTTCGGTGACAATAACGTACAATTGACTAAAAAAAAAAACAATTTTTTTAAAATACAATGATCACTTATTACACACACTTTATAACATAGTTACTTGAGTAAAATGGAACCAACAACATCTTAATTTGCTTTCTGGAAATGATTGCTGAACAGCTGACATCAAAGCTTTTTCATAATCTGTAATAAAACAAACAAGTTCATAATTTAATGGTAAAATATTTCGTACAATATCAAACAGAGCCGAATAAACTTCTTCAGTCATACTCCCCAGTAGAGCATAGACCATTGGAAACGACTAAAAAAAAAAAAAAATTTATGAGAAATATATCAAGAAAAATAATGTTGGTTATGTATACATAATAAAAATTATAAAACACTTACTACACTTCTGAAAACCACCTGGACTGTTAGGAAACATTTTAAATCTGCTGGAACACGAGGCACAGTCTTGAAAGTTCTATCAATCCCAACCAATGTCACCGTGGCCAAGTCTTCTCGGTATTTTTCAATTGCAGCCATATTTGCAAAGATCAGTCCAACACTCCTTCCATTGACCACTAATGCTTGTTGAAAGAACCTAATACCAATTTTTAAAATAAAAAGTAATAATTTTGAACATTCTAACTAAAAATAATTTAATGTATTATTCAATTTGTCATTGTAAGGTTAAACATGATGTATTCACAACTACAAATACCTTGATATAATTTTGTTTTTTATAACTGTGAATAATAATTAATGAGTCAAATATTAAATTTGATAACTTAAAATTTGTAAATTTACAGTGAAATTGTTTAAGAGATAATTATGTCAACAGCATTAAGTATAGAATGCTTATCATATTAATAATTATTATAAACAGACAATGTCCTTTAAAAGCAATATTTTAACTACTTGATGATAAATAGAGATTAAATACACAAAAATACTATTCATAGGTATGGGAAAAAAATAACCACAAATGTGTCCATAAAGGCATAAAATATTATTAAAGGTTTTGATAAAAATATAAGCATCTACCTGGAGGTCCAATTATTAATCTCAATTTAAATTACTAGACATTTTTTTATCAGTAATTGTTAATTTAAAATTGAATAAAATATACATTTCACATTTTGATATTATATTGTTAATATATTAAATGTATGTGACTAATTATAATAAAATAGTTTATTAGTTATAAGCTTATTACAAACAATTTCATTTACCTAGATGGGGGATTTTGAACTGTAGAAGCATAAATGGCATTACGTTCTTCATTCAGCGCAACAGCAAGTTGTCCTATGTCAAGTGGTTGTAGTGGGAATCTTCTACGTCTCATCTTTTTCACTCGTTTTTGAGCTTGAAGGAATGTGTAGTTGGGAGCTGCTTCTGGGTGGCTAACAGACATAATTAAAAAATACCAACAAAGTAGTTAAAAATTAATTTATATTGTTCATTATTTATAAGTACTAACAAATAATAAATAATATGAATATGATTATATAGATAAGTTTGAATATGACTCACTTGATAATTTCATTATTATACAATGTTCTCATAAATGAAGTTGTAACTGCTGGATCAATTCCTCTTTCACCAATGGCTTCTCTCAAAAACGGCACATTCAGGTCAATCTCTGCAGGTTGGTGATCGTGGTAGTTCTGTAGATGAATCCTATTATCCCTCAAATCTGTACTTACAGTTGCAGTGGAATGACAGTACTGGTTCCGCTTCTTCTGCCGTTCGCATACTAAATACCTATAAATTTAACAAATATACCTATATTATACATAATATAAAATAATGTTAATTAAGTTAACAATAAAGGTCAAATAAAGTTGGGTAATTAATAATTAAATTGAATAGGTACTATATACAAATTAAAAAATAATACTATTATACATACACGCGGCCTCCTCGAGCTTCACGTTTGTAGTACTTAAATCCTAAATTGTCCACATAAATCCTTGATCGGCTTTGAACTCCAGGAATTATAGAATAAGTTTCAGACACTCCTACAACGACAATCTCTTCATCTTCTTCATCTTCTAGTTCCTCTTCTTCTTCATGCAGTATATGATCATCTTCATACACAACTGGCAAAAAGTAGTCATGGTCCACCAAATGATCTGGAAGAGCGACGATTTCTTCGTTGTTCATCATTATTACAAACCTATATGCTAAAGTAAATACACAAATAAAGATAAAAAAAAGTAATTGTTTTTAATTAATTATAACAAATAATATCAGATGAATAGCAGGTAGGCAGTTTACAACGAATAACGAAACACAGAAAATACAAACAAAATAAAATTATTCAAATTACTACTGAATAGACAAGTGATAGCACAAAGTCGACGGAATCGGGTATGACCGATGGTCAAAGTTTTAAAGAGCGTCGTGCGGAAGCACGAACAAAGTCGGCAGAATGAAGTTAACCGATGGTTAACGTTTTAAAGAGTGACGTGCGAAAGCACAAACAAAGTCGGCAGAATCAAGTATGTCAACGTTAAACGTTTCAAAGAACAAACGAACAACTTAAACAGCTAACGGTGGTGCGTCGTGCGTGTATAGAAGCGAAATAATTCCGTAGACGTAGAGTTCGAGGGCGAGTCGTTGTTCAATCATTTCGACTTAGTGCGGTAGCACATCCTTCGATAATCGTGATGGTGGGAGGTGGCTAGGCGGTGGGAAACTGGGAAAAACGTCTCTCAAAAACCGTTACAAAACACAACAATAGAATAATAAAAAGGCGGGAATTATTAAATACACAATTGATATTGAACTTCAAGGTGGTGAATTTATGAATACTAAATTCTGTATTGAAAAATTTGAACTTATTTGAGGTTGGCTAAGTTGGTTTATCATTTTTTTTTTCTCCCATGATATTTCGGGACAAGTACCCCTATCCCTTGATAAATCATATCGTGTATAGTTGTTTACATCGAATATCTGATATCGTATAATCACATCACACGTTGTGTTTATAATATTGTAATACATGCGTGTTATTCATCTGAATTCAGCTGTAAAATTGAAGCGATTGCGGGCAGTTCCACCAGACGATTTTAGTTCATTCTGTCGGTCAGTGAGAGATTGAATTGTCCATGGTTATCAACTCAACACAGATCAAACGTCGATTAAAGGTCAGAGATTTAATTCTAATTACCTTAGGCAAACCCCTCGAACACTGTTGTATCAGTGTTCCTTTTCTATGTTTTGGTCGTTACAATTCAACTGAATTTGCGTTACCTTACCGAAGTAGTCTATTTAAATCTGAATAATTAATTATTATTTACTATGGGTGAACCGGCAGTGCTTGTAAATCGCCGCGGAGTATTAAAGGGCCAAATGACGCGTATTTTAAGTTACATGCTAGGGGAACGGGGTAACCTCGAAGTTAATCAAATAAAAAGTCGAAAAGATCGTTTAAAAGAATTGTTTGATGCTTTTGAGGAAGTTCAGTCGTCGATTGAAGAAGAAAGTGGTGTATCGGAGGACAGTGAAAATTACCGCGTTGAAGTCGAAAATGTGTATTATAAAGCTATGGCGAATTGCGAAAAAATAATAAAAGAAGAAGAACTAGAGCACAGCATCAGTTATCCGCGCGCAAATAGTGAAATTCAAAGCAATAGTCAGAGCAATAATAATGCGAGTAACACCCGTAAAATTAGCTGCGTTGCAAATACCAAAATTTACGGTCTTATATTCAGAGTGCGCAACCTTTTATGACATTTTCACAGCATTTGTGCATAACAATAAGGACATATCGGAAATACAAAAATTTTTCTATTTGCGTGAGTCACTCGAAGGTGATGCCGAAAAATGCTTGCAATGTTTAGGAACAACCGCCGAAAATTATAGAATTGCATGGCAAACCTTAGTATCGCGTTACAACAATAAAAAAAGTGTTAATTCAAAATCACACGAAGGCGTTGTATGGATTACCAGCTGTCTCGTCGGAATCGTCAATTAATCGATGGGCTAAACGTTCATATTAATGCTCTTCAAATGTTAGGCCAGCAGCCTAAATTATGGGGCTCGTTGCTAATTCATTTAATTACGATTAAACTCGACAAAGAATGCCTGCGCGAATGGGAGACAGTATCGGAAAAGAATGACATTTCTACGGCAGAAAAGTTATTAGAATTTTTGCAAAATAGATTCCTTGTGTTAGAAGCAATCGAGTCCTCAAATAGTGATAATGTACAACAAGTAAGCGGTACTGTAACCAAAAGATGGCCAAACAAGTCAACTGCACATGTTTCAACGAATGAAATAAAATGTTTTAATTGCGCTGGTGCACATACAATTTATCGTTGTCCGTCATTTTTAGCCTTGTCTGTAAACGATCGCATAAAGAAAATCGATGCTCTTAAATTGTGCAAAATTTGTTTACGCTCTCATCCTAATATTAAATGTCAATCACGTCGTTGTGCTAAATGTTCGCGCCCACACAATAGTTTATTACATCTAATGAAAGCAGACAATCTTAAAAAGAAAAATTTCGCAACTACGACCAGCGAGTCCAGTACAAATAATACGTTGACTGAAAAATCAAATGTAAATGTGACGGAAACCGCGTCGACAAGTGTTCACGCATCAAAGGTAGATACGTGCGCCACCGTTTTGCTAGCTACAGCTATAGTAAAGGTATATAACACAGACGGAAAGTCAATGAAGTGTCGCGTATTGTTAGATACTGGGTCTCAAAATAATTTTATGAGTGAGGAAGTATGTCAAATATTAAAACTACGACGTTCGAAAATATCATGTGCTATTGTCGGTATAGGTCAGTCTCAACAAGAATCGTCATCTGCGGTGTGTGCAACAATAGAATCGCTAGGTTCTAATTATAAATCAACCTTTGAGTTTTTGGTGTTACCTAAGTTAACAAATAATATACCGTTAATGTATATAGATACATCCAACATGAATGTTCCAAAAAATATTCAGCTGGCTGATCCACAATATTATAAGCCGCAGAAAATCGATATTATTTTAGGTGCTTCAATATTTTTTGAAGTATTAGGAACCGATCGTATCGATCGTGAAAAATGGAGTATTCTTTCAAGAAACACATTTCAGTTATATTATAAGTGGTCAAGTACCCAGTGCAAAAAACAATCCGTCCACATAAATTATGTCGTTTGTCGCGTGCACCGACATGCTAAGATTGGAAGAAAAAGTTTCAAGATTTTGGCAATCGGAAGAGATCTCGCCAGAAAAATCGTATTCGCTAGAAGAAAAATTATGCCGACAGCACTTTGATAGTACAGTAAGAAGACAAGAAGACGGAAGATTTACAGTTTGTCTGCCGTTTCGCGAGTCGGTGACAAAATTAGGCGAGTCACTAGATATAGCGTTGCGAAGGTTTCTGGCATTAGAACGAAAATTAAATGCAAATGAGTCCTTAAAAAAAGATTATGTGAAATTCATGGAAGAGTATCAAAGTTTAGGTCACATGTCACCTGTGGATTCATATGACACGAAAAAGCATTATTTTTTGCCACACCATGCCGTAATAAAAACCGATAGCGCCCCCACTAAATTACGTGTCGTTTTTGACGGCACGTGCAGAACTACTTCGAACCTAAGCCTAAACGACGTATTATTGAAAGGTCCCGTAATACAGGAGGAGCTCGTTACTTTGCTGGCGCGATTCCGTACCCATAAATACGTCATAACAGCTGATATCAAGCAAATGTACCGTCAAGTCCTGATCGAAGAAAAGCATCGAGATTATCAACTGATATTGTTGCGTCCTAGCACTAATGAAAAAATACAAATATATCGTTTAAATACCATAACGTATGGCACCGTTCCAGCCTCGTTTTTAGCGACAGCCTGTCTACACAAGTTGGCAGAAGAAGAATTGATAAACCATCTAGGTGCCTCCGATATCATTCAAAATGATTTCTATATGGATGATCTGCTGTCGGGAGCAAATACAATTCAAGATACTATACGTATAAGAGACGACGTTATAAATATTTTACGTAAAGGTGGTTTTGAGTTACGTAAATGGGCTGCAAATGATCCTATCTTACTGGAAGGTATACTCGGATCAAATAGTAATGAAAAGAACTTAATTATGGAATTGGACAACGGTCCTACAAAAATTTTGGGACTTATTTGGAATCCAAAGGAAGACCTATTGCAATATAAAGTCACACCATACGAAAGTGGTTCCGTTATTAAAAAAAGAAAAATACTGTCAGACATCGCATCCATTTATGATACACTTGGTCTTATAGGTCCTATTATAACTCGGGCAAAATTGTTTTTGAGAACACTTTTTTGCAAGAAATATGATTGGGACGAATCGCTTCCAGAAGCAATAAAAGACGAATGGATTACATATAGGACTAATCTATACTCCTTAAGACAAGTAAATATTCCGCGAAGTCTTATAATCGATGATGGTATCAAAGAAATACAGGTACATGGATTTTCTGATGCGTCTATTGAAGCCTATGGGGCCTGTTTATATTTAAGGGTAACTTATTCAACAGGAGAGGTCGAAGTACGATTGATCGCCGCCAAGTCACGAGTAGCGCCTTTGAGAGCATTGTCCATCCCACGTCTAGAGCTATGTGCCACCGTACTATTATGCAGATTGTCTAACAAAATAGTTAAAAAATTAAAATTAAACATAAGTCGTTGTTATTGGTGGACCGATTCGACAATAGTGATAGCTTGGATTTCATCACCATCAGCAAATTGGAATGTGTTTGTCTCTCATCGAGTATGTGAAATTCAAGAGTTGACATCCGCTCATGAGTGGCGTCATGTGAAAAGTGATGATAATCCCGCTGACGTTATTTCCCGCGGTAGAGATCCTTCTCTGATACGAAACGAAAAAATCTGGTGGGAAGGTCCCACATGGCTCAAGAAAGTTGAAAACCATTGGCCACCAATGTCCGAGGTGGATAAGAAAGGCGAAGTTCCTGAAATGCGAAAAACAACCAACCTTTTGTCAACAGTTAGCAACGATTAGTCGGTTATAGAACGTAGTTCATCATGGATTAGATTGTTGCGTATTATTGCGTATTGTCTACGCTTCCGTTGTTTGAAAGTAAAAAATACTGGACCAATACAAACCGATGAAATAACTAAGGCAACGCAATGCATAGTGAAAGCCGTGCAAGTGCAGTATTGGTCAGAAGAAATTGTCGATCTGAAAACAAAGGGCCAAGTGTCTACAAAAAGCAAAATATTCCGTTTATGTGCATTTTTGGATCAAAATCAAATTCTCAGAGTTGGTGGCAGATTAAAAAACGCCGATGCACTTGACTCGTTTCAACGGCATCCTATGCTTATTCCACAATCGTGTCATATCTCTAAGTTAATATTTCGTGATGCGCATGAAAAAACAATGCATGGTGGTCCAGCTGCAATGCTTGCTTATGTTCGAGAACGTTTTTGGCCTATACATGGACGCACCATGGCTAGAAAGGTATTCTATGAATGCGTAAGTTGCTTTAGAACAAAACCTGTTACCGTTCAACGAATAATGGGTGATCTGCCAAAACAAAGGATAGAACCAAGTCGACTATTCTCCGTATGTGGTATAGATTTTGCTGGACCTTTCATGATTAAAGGAAGTTTACGTCGAAATGCACCAATTACAAAGGGATATTTATGTGTTTTCATATGTTTTGCCACAAAGGCAATACATCTCGAACTAGTGTGTGATTTATCAACGCAAGCATTCTTAAACGCACTTAAACGTTTCACCAGCCGAAGAGGACTCTGTTCAGACCTATACTCCGATAACGCAACAAATTTCGTTGGGGCCAATCGAAAATTATCCGAGTTAAAAAATTTATTTCATAATGAAGACAGTATGGAAACCCTCCAAGGATATTTTACCAAATTGGGAATCCGCTGGCATTTCATACCCCCTCGATCCCCTCATTTCGGGGGCCTATGGGAAGCTGCGGTAAAGTCGATAAAGACTCATTTATACAGAACGGTAGGTAACGCAAATATGACTTATGAGGAATTGAACACTGTTGTAATTCAAGTAGAGGCCTGTCTAAATTCCCGCCCTTTGTGCCCGTTGTCCTCCGACCCGTCCGACTTAAAGGCTTTAACCCCGGGACATTTCCTAACTGGAGACTCGTTAGTTGCTATACCTGAGCCCAACGTTACCACCACACCTATAAATAGACTGAATAGGTGGCGAAGAGTAACACAGGCTTTCCAACAAATATGGTCTCGATGGCAAAAGGAGTATTTGGCTCAGTTGCAGCAGCGTGGTAAATGGGAAAGCGAAAAGGGGCCAAGGGTGAAGATTGGTACAGTGGTATTGATGAAAGAAGATAACATACCTCCTTTACAATGGAAATTAGGCAAGGTAGTTCAATTGCATACTGGTCCAGACAAAGTCGTAAGAGTAGTCACATTGCTTTCTGCCAAGGGTCAATTTACGCGAGCTATTCGGATGGTGTGTCCATTGCCTTTTGAAGGGAATCAAGCTGTTAAAAAAAAAAAAAAAATATAATGCCATAACAAACATAAATTTTGCCTATGTTAATATTTGTTTATAATTATTATTCTTTTGTTTTTAGATTTTACGTATTTGATTTAGGTACGTTGTTATTTTTTTTTGTTTCTTTGTACTTATTATTAGCGTTATACATTTGAATTATATACAAAGTTCTTGAAACATTTTCGAGTTGTACAATGTTTATTATTATGTTATGTATATTTATTATTATTTTACAATGTTTCAAGGCGGGCGGTATGTTTGATTTCGAGTATAACTTCAATCAGTAATAATTTTATCAATACCGTTATCATACAGTCCATATCAAGTTTATGTTGTTCGTAGTGTGCTCGAAAGCAAATGCGCTCATTAAAATGTATATTTACTTAAGAAAAAATAAAGGTTTTCGAGTAAAGTAAATTCCGTGGTTTTCATTTTAAATACTTTATTCCTGCCTACGGTTTTCAACCGTAAAACATTGCGAAAGATAACAGAAACAAACATCAGATTGTATAAAATTAAATTAACCTAATGTACGCTCCAGCATTAATCATTCACATTACAACGTAAGGATTAAAAGAGGTTTATTTCTTTACTGGAAGGAATTAAAGTAAGGTTAGGCATTACAAGGCATACTGAAAGCTACCAAACAGTATGATATGAGAGCTTTATGACAACTTTGCCAGTGAAAAAGGACACAATGCGAATGTTTGTAATATTAATAATGTATGTAATAATATTATTATATTTTAATTATAAGTATTATATTATGTTAAATTTACAATTTCGCTTGTCCATCAGCGTCTCTTGTCGGGTCAGTCCTTATGTCCCTCCTATAACTGTTGGTACGACCGTACTTAAGTACCAAGTAGTCATTTTGCGGTCTAGGCCTAGCGTGAGAGTATCACACGATCTGCACACGCAGGATGTCTCTTACATATATTTATTATTATTGTGATTTGTGGTGTTATTTTACATAACAGCACAAATCCTTCACAGGTATACTAAAAGTTATTTATATACGTAGATATTTTATTTGCGATCGGCCGCGGCGCTCAGGGCATAGATTAGTATATATAATAGATAGGCGACTCCTGGGTTAAATATTGAGACTGCGAATAGCGCTCCCGGTAACCGCACGACGAACTATTCTGTAACAATCGATGTTTACGACCACATAATGAAAAAAAAAATTGAAAAAAAGATACACGGGATTCCTGGGTTCGAACCACGACTGTCGAATTCGATGTTTTTCCTACCTAATTACTAAAGCGCCCTAACCTATAGCCTACCATTGTATAGCATAAAGAGTGTTGAAATAGAACTATATAACGTATTAACGTCTATTGTTTTTTATAACTTTGCTCAATGCTCACATACGTAAATAATTGAAATTAAGATATATTTTTTATTATTTATTACGTACTTAGCATGTACATTTTATGCAACAGTTAAAACCTCCAGAATAAATTTGCTACCATTTGTTTACAACAATTAATTTTATTCAATTGTATTCTACCATCAATGTTGTTACTATAATATTAATGCAACTAATGGCATTTAAATGTGTTGACAAATATAAATAGTATTGTTATGTAGTTTATTGAACTTACAAAAAAACTGAAATAAAATTGACTAATGCACATTTATTATTTTGACCAATATTTTATTCAAGTAAATTTTAAAATACAGTGTAATATACAATTACAAATAGTCAACAAATAAATATAAAAAAAAGAATTGATGTACAGTATAATTACATAGCATACAAATTAATAAACAAAAATAATAATTATAAATAGGGCATACAGTTATATAATATGCCAAACAAATATAAGTGATTCTATTTACACTGGTACACTATTAAATTTTCCTTGTACTTTTCTTTGCCTAGAGTGAGCTATATACCATGTGTGAGCTAATTTTTTTACTCCATCTTTTTCAAATTCTGATATTTTTTTTTTACCATGAAGGATTCGGTTGATTTCCGTAGTATAGTGGTTGATCATCATCTTAACGACCATCCCAATCATTTTTGTTTGGAAAAATTGTTCGTGATCTTGGCAATGAAGTATATTGTTAAAGTTATAAATTGAGGAAATTTTGTTAGTAAACTTTAAATAAATATTTTCATGGTGACATATTTTAGATATATTTTCTCCAATATAATTTAATATATGTTCAATAGTTTTTTTAAATGTGATGGATGGATATTTGAGTGATTTTTGATGTACTTGATATTCTCGAGCAGCTATGAGTTGGTGGTCTTCAGAAGGTCTATTAGTGCATATTTGACTAAGACATTGCTTACAATTTTTAAAGAAGTCTTTATTCAATTTTTTTATAATGAATCCAGCGATGTATGAGTGTGTTTGGTCCCGAAGATAAGATGTAGGATTGGGTAGTTGGTGAATTGTTAATGGAAGGTCAGCAGCTATGATTTTATCACTGGGTGTACTAGGTGTTTTTGAAAACAGAAATAAATTTTTGAACTGAGCCAAGCTTCCTTCTGCAAAATCTTCCTCACAATTTGACCCTGGTGAATGCGAAGATACCAAATTATTGAGAACTAATGTTTTGTAGGCGGAAGTGAACGCATTGCAATTAGGATTTGCTGATCCAACATTCCTAATTGCTCCAAAAAAACATTCAAGCGAATCTTGGTTGAGGTTACGAGGCAGTAATGATTTGATCCCCACTGAACCCAACACTTTGTACAAAGTCTGAAACGCTGAAATAATACATTTATTTATAGTACTGTAAATAATTTAAAAAAATGAATTCAGAAGCACAAACCTCTTATTGTAGTCATCCAATTGCGTATTGTTGGAACAGACACATTTTTTCCATTTCTCCCTACAAATCTCATAGTATTAAGAACTTTCAGACTGTCTGCCCAGAGTTGATGATGGGGTGAATTTTTTTTTACCGATGTCCTATAAATTTTCCCATCTACAACCTTATCAAAGTTGCCATTTAATGAATCAAAAAGATTATCAAAAAACAAACAAAGAGATGCAGTGTGTTGAGCATATGAACTGATTATATTACGAGCTGTAAAAATTAAAAAATATAATTTTTAATAATTTATTATTATTATTGATCCCAAATTTTGCTAAAAATTAATTTTACTGAACATTTTTAAGGAAATTGTTAATATTGTAATCATCATTCTTACATGCTAAAAAGTTCATTGTTGAAGACACTCTTTGGGAAAAAACTTGTGTGGCATTCTTAACCTTCATTTTCATAATTTTCTCTGGTATGATATGCTGGTCAGTAAGACGTGGCAACATTTTGCAGTCAGGAATAGCATTATCTACATTATATAAATCAACCAAATGTGACCATTTTGCACATTTTACATCGTTATTAATGGTGAAAACTAAATCCTTTGTAATCAAATTGTTCCTGATACATTTTATCAAATGGGGAACGTCATAAATGTGGACTAGTTTCAATCTTTCATTATTCTCCAATTCAATTTCATAAAATTCGTCATTGTATGGTAATTCATTTTTAATGTAATATGATCTTGTTTCTTGATTTAAAATTTTAATAGCACCACAATTTGCACTCCCTTGATCACTTATAGTTGCCACAACTTTCAAGCCACATTGGTGAACACAGCGTATGACCTATTAAATTTATGAAGTAAACAAAAAGTTATGATTACAACGTTATATTTGACAAATAACGATTGAAATTTGTAAACGTAATTATAACGGAAAACAATAATCAAAAATAATTAAATACCGCGAGTAAATAAATAAATATATTTACTTGTTTTAATTGCCGAATCAATTCTTGTTGTGTGGTTGCTCCTTTGCAAAAAGAATAGGCTATAGGTTGTTTGAATTTCTTTTTAATTCCGCGGACCATAAAAACCAGTGCATGGTCAGCAATATTTTGACTTTTAGAATATCCAGTGTCCACAAAACCATCAATCTGGTCTGTAACTGAATCATATGACAATCCACTTGATAAGCATACTTCATCAAACAATATTGAGCAAAATCTATGAAAATGGTATAAAAAATAAAATGTTTTCTACAATAAAATCATAAAATATCTCACTTTTCAGAAGGCTTCAGATGTTTAACATTTTCTTTGAGTACACTCATTATTGATGGGCAAATACCAGTAGAAATGACAACTGTTGACAATATTGCATTTAATGTTCGTTTACTTGGCAAAGTAAAAAGTTTGGACAGCATTCTATAACATTTTGGTGATCTTTTATATAGAGATAAACTCAACATTCTTTCATCCATAGTGAATCGACGGCCTCTGCTTAGTTTGCTAGTCTCTCTTATTTGCAAGCGCATAAACAATGAAGCTGCAGCAGTCATTTTTTCAGAATTTTTGCCAATTAAATATTCTTCAGTGAACTTTTCAGCGGAATGGAGTCTATCCTTAAAGAGGTTTTTACGGCTATTGGCCCGTCGACACTTTTTTAATAACATACTGGTTATGTTATAAAAGTTTCTACATCTAGGTGTAAGCTGTTTACTATTGGTAACTCCAATTTCTCTAAGAACGCCTAAATGATAAGTTACATAAATAATTAAATAACTACTATGATAAATATTACATAACTAACTACTCAAGTAAAACTAAATATTAACCATGCTGTTTCTTTGAACTTTTTAACTTTTGTTTTTTTTTTAAAGCTCTACAAGTTAGACTAGCACCATCTCTAACTTCACTGCCAATAGCACAACCATCAACATCTACATTTAGCAAAATAAAAGCATACAAATAAACTAACATGCACAAATTAGCTACAATTAAATTAACTATATAGTATTACATACGTATAACTTGAGGCATTACTGTACTATCATCAACATTATCTGATTTGCCGTCAACAGTTGAATTCAAAAAATCAAATCCTGAGATGTCATGCAAATCATGAAATATATCATCATGTTTTGGAGTGCTGCACACTACTGAATTCAAACGATTTTCTAAAATTTTCAAAATTAAACATGTTTAAAGAGTACTACACAACTAATATATGATTAAAAACAAACCAATTAAGTTATCTGTGACTAATTCAGTGTTATAAGCTTGAACAGTGATAGGTAATGCAACTAAGCCATCAGGTATTCCTAATTAAATATAATAAATAGTTTAAATTACTTAGTATTTAGGTATATTAAAATTAAATTATGCACCTATAAGTAGCAACTAAATATAATACAACAAATTTAAATATGGCACTTACCCACAGGTAAATTTAATGTTGGATATGCGTTTGCATTTAATCGTTTTGTACCAGGACTTGAACAATTATCAGCAAAATGAACAGAACAAATATATTTGTTTTTGAACTTAGGATTGTCATCCGCTGTAAAGCCCACAGCTTTAATCCATTCCAATCGTCGTGCAAAATCTTTATTTTCATTAGGAAAACGATGACAAACCATGTCTACAATGAATACAATAAATACAATAAATAGATATACACAAGCAACTAAATTCAAAATTTACAATAACAATAATGTATACTTAGTAGGTACTTACTTTTGGAAGTACAGCCTTTAACGACGCATTTTGACTGGTTTTTATACTCTCCGGACATTTTTATCAATAACGTAATGAGCACTGAACGTAAAGTATAAAATAATAATTAAATAGTGTGATATATGCAAGTGCCAAGTATGCTACCGAAAATGACCGCTTAAACAAAAAAAATTTGATGCTGAACGTTAGATTTGTAAACACGTGCGTAAAACCGTAAACCATAGATAAAAGATTACCGAAAAGTGAAAACCAGTGAGCGGGAAATGTTCAAATGTACAAGTGCCGAATGGCGCAGTGCGCGACTGCGCGTGTGCCGACCGCCACCTGGTAGGACAACAGCGCTCCCGGGGACTGCAATATGAAACTACAATGGAACATTTTGTTCATTAGGAGTGGCACTAACCTGGCTCAGGGTCACACGCTACTATTTTTATTATCGATATTGTAGACTTGATGTATACATGCAGTATACGTGCTAGCTACCATTATTATTATTATTGTTACGCGCTCGCATATTATCATTATATTTACATTACGCGGGTGCGTATAATATTTGAATACGTACGCATTATGTTATTGATGTGAAACATCTTATGGCGCGGTATAGTAGTGAGACCGACTGTGGCGTGGCGATGCCCCACTCATAGCTCGTCGGCTCAATTCTCCGAAACTCGGCTATTTCCTCTCTATGTGCGCAGTATCGGCTTATCTATTTTTATACGATTTATAAACGTATAATATGTACACCTATATTGTTGCGTATAAATAAATTGATTGTATATTACGTTGATTATATTGTTACGTGTATGTATATTGTATATTATGTTGTTTTGAACGGACCGTTGTAATAATGATATATATTTTCTAATGAAATATGAGTGACAGTGACAGTGAAAATATTACAAATATAATGGAACGAGACAGTGCACCGCCGAAGAATTTAATTTCAAGTTAACCAAAATGCAGGTCGGAGTGAAATGTCTCCGTCATGTGCTTTTGATGTATATCCTGATTCACAATTTATTGATTCGAGCCAAAGGTTAGTTTGTTTATTTTAATAAGAATGATATCTGTATAACTTCGTCTTTATATTACAAGATAGTGAAGAAGTAAAATATTAATTAGATTAATAGATATTAGTTATAAATTATGTTTATGACTTAATATCGACGGTATTTTGTTAAAAGAGCGTTTACCACTAAAAATCGAAAAATACGTTTTTGGTATCAAAATTTTCAGAAAAATCACGAAAATAATCTGGTAAAAGGGCGTATACGTCTACGAAAAAATAAGATAACAATACCGAAAACAATATATCCAGACGCCCTTTTAAAAATTAAAACAATCCACACAAAACTGTTGAAAGGGCTTATACCACATCGAATGTATGCTAATTGTTTACAACCTAAACAGTTTGTAACAATAATTATGTTTTCAGCTGTTTGTATATTATCAGATTGAACAAAGTGGTTTTTTTAGGTTACAGACTGAACATCACTTGTATTGATAACACTTGATAACAAATTTCCCTCTAATTTGATATTATCAGTTAACAATAAACCGACAAGTTAATAGATACTAATGCTACTATGGAGAATGGTTTACGACGAGAAAAACAATATTTTTTATTATGTTATATCGTTATTTAGTATTCTTTAGTAGTCTTTAGTCTTTTAGGTTGTATTATATATTTTAAATAATAATGAGTAACTCTAGGAGTAAAAAGTTATTGTCACTATTAAAAATATCAAAACATAATGTTGTACCTGTATCTGAAGAAATTCAAAATGTTCAAAATATACAACAAGATATCGAAAAAAAAAGTGTCTCTGATAGTGAAATGGACAGTATTGGTCATGAGAATCTTATTAAAGAACTTAATAATAGTTATTCCTTTAATAATGATAATGATAAAAATGGCTTTATAGATATAAATGAAATAGATACATTTATTTTTATTAATCAAGATTTGAGTAATGAAGTTAACAATGAACATAATATTATCGACCAAATAGAGTGTAGTAACCAAGAGATTGAAGACACTTATAATGTCAACGAAGTAGTTGTATCTCAGGAAGAAACTGATATATTTGATAATGAACAAGCTAATCCTGAAAACATAACAGTATTTGATGATGAAAATACTGCAGACAAGTTTGGAAAAAAAAAAAGTAATAAACGAAGTCGCATTGTAAACAAATTTAATTATGAAAATGGAAACAGTTATAAAAAAAGTAAAAAAACTAATGAGTTTGAAATTTGTGCCAGCAAGAAAATGAAAGAAAATCCTTGTTTTGAAAAATTATGTACAAATGAATGTACTGAAATAAATGATGATGAAAGATTGAAAATTTTTCATAGATACTGGAAAGAATTAGATCACAGTAGAAAACGTGATTACTTGTTAAGTTGTATGGAAGTTATATTACCAAAAAGATCTTATGTAACTAATACTAATCGTACTTATAATTATAAATATTGTATGTCTGTGAACAATACAAAGAAAACCGTTTGTAGAAGATTTCTGTTAAATACATTAGATATTTCTGAAAAAGTCCTTAGGTATACCCGTGATAATAAACTTGATTTATATACCTCTAAACCTGATAGCAGAGGTAATATAGGTAGTAAAACTCCAACAAATAAGACACCACCTGAAAAAATGAAACAACTTGAAGAGTTTATTAATATGTTACCAGCTGTTCCCTCACACTATTGTAGAAGTTCAACTAGTAAAAAATATATTAGCAGTGATTTTAATAGTTTGAATCATGTCTATAGGTTTTACGTTGAGCACTGTAATATGAAAAATATATCTCCAGTTTCTAATGCAGTATTCAAAAATAAGTGGAATACAGAATATAATATTGGTATACATGCCCCAAAGAAGGATAAATGTGCATTTTGTGAAGGTTACAAAAATAAAGACACTAAGACAGATGAAGATACACTACACTACACTCAACATATAGAAGAAAAAATATTTACCACTGAAGGATTTAAAAAAGATCAGGAAAAGAGTGGCCAAAATGGGTTTTTGTGCTGTAGTTTTGACTTACAAAAAGTGCTTAATACACCATGGGGAAATAGTATGTTACTGTTTTATTCTAGAAAGCTAGCATATTATAATTTGAGCATATATGAAAGTAAAACTAAAAATGGCTATTGTTATCTATGGTCAGAAGTAGAAGGCCAAAGAGGGTCGAATGAAATTAGTTCAATTTTGTTCAAATATTTAAAAAGTATTGATATGAAAGAAAATGTATATGAAATTGCATTTTACTGTGACAATTGCCCAGGCCAAAATAAAAATCACAATATGTTATCTATGCTTCGACATTTTCTTTTAAAATATGCAGAAAATATTAAGATTATTACAATCAACTATTTATTAGCTGGTCACTCATACATGCCAGTAGATTCTATCCATGCTTGCATTGATAAAAACATTAAAAAGAAAACAATTTGGGCCCCATCGGAATGGCCTACAGTCATCAGAAATTCTAGATCTAATATTGGGCCATATGAAACAATAATTTTAAACTATAATGATTTTCTAAACTGGAATGACATATGCAATGCTACATTCAATAAGGCTAAATTAAAAGACACAATGAATTGTGATGTTAAATTCAAGTCTATCAGAAAGGTTAAATTTAGTAAAGACAATCTGGAAGAATTAAAAATTTCATACACTTTTAAACCTGGAGAAAACGGTGAAGATGATTATAAAACTGTACATTTACATAGTAATGCAAGATTAAGATCAACATGCAATACAAATCCAGTTCTAAAACATCAGTATAAAGAAAAGCTTCCTGTTACAGCAGCTAAATACAAAGATCTAAGAAATTTGTGCTTAAAAAAAATTATACCTGAAGTTTATCATTCAGAATACCTCTCTATTCCTTTCAAGCCATCTGTGTTAGATGTTTTGCCTGAGACAGATGATGAAGATGAATTAATTGACTAGTCAACATTATTATTTTGTTTATGTTATACTATTAAAATATTGTTTTTTTTTTTTTTAAGTGAACTTTTTTTTTATTAAAACTTTTAAATTCATGTTAAATGACAAGAAGTCATTAGTTTTTTTTTCAAGTTACTGTTAAATGACAAGAAGTCATTGGTTTTTTATTTTATTCAAGTTACTGTTAAATGACAAGAAGTCATTGTTTTTTTTATTTTATTCAAGTTACTGTTAATTAATATTATTCTATTATTTTAAAATATTGATTTATGTTGAACTAATATAGAAGTCATTATTTTTATTTCAAATAAAGTACCAACTAATCTCATTAAAATGTATATTATGTGTTAATGTAGATACTAAAATGTTTTTTAAAAATTAAAATTTTTATGTTTTAAAATAATAAGTAGATGTATAAAAAATAAAAATGCTGAAAGGACATATACCACTAATGACAATATGTATAAAAGGGCATTTGTAGAAATAAAAATGTTGAAAAGACTTATACCACTATCATTATATGTTCTTAGAAGGGCAATTATAAAATTCAAATTGTTAAAAGGGCCTACACCACAAACATTTTTTTAAAATTAATATAACATTTAATATAAATTTAGTTAAAGCAATTTAATAAGCAATTTTAGTTCCACAGAGTCTCGTGTTTAATATAATGTATAAATAAATATTCTATCTTAAAAATTGAGTATTTAATCAGTTTTATTTGATTCCTGAAAAAAAGTAAAATTTGGTATACGCCCTTTTAACAAAATACCGTCGATATGGTTAGTCAACGAAATGTGATAAGTGGTATTCGACAGGTGCTTATCGTGGTGCTATAGATAGTAACTTCACTCAATGATCTAAAATCTAAATGGACGCTTGTTATTGTTGAAGCGGTTATACTAAAAATTTGATTAGTAGATATTATTAAGGCCAGTTTAAAATGTTATTTTAATGTTTATCTTATGAATACAACAAGAGTCATTCCGTTCAATTATTGTATGTAGCTCTTACAAGAGTGAAAACAATTGACGGTTTGTACATGTGTACACGTAATGATGATTTAAGATTTTATCATGGAAGACGGGCCGATCCGTCTATTTTATCTATGCAAGAAGAGTTCAAAAGATTATCATTAAACAGATTAACTACTTTACAAACAGATATTACTAATTTTATGATATCAAGAGAAGGATTGACCATTTGTACTCTGAACTGCCAAAGTCTCAACAAGCATGCTTTAGATTTAAACGATTCTATCTCCCAGAAAAGTAACTTCTTGTTGTTATCTGAAACATGGCTTCCTGTTGATAAATCAATCGAATTGCCAAATTTTAATTGTATTGCTCACTTTAAACGAAAAAATGTTAGAGCCGCTGGAGTTGCTATATATCAGAGCTCGAATATTTCTCACGTTTCGACCACTAATATAGATCTTATGGTACAAAATGCTACAGAAATTAACGTGAGTCAAGCACCTGTAGGTGACCTGTGTGCTTCTCAAATTGTTATGGATGACGGAAGAGAATTTCTCATGGTCATTGTATACATTTCACCCAATCAAAAAATTAACGATATCATTGCATTTTTACATCGGCGATTACTTCCATATAATCACGAAGGATCGATGCTTTTGAAAGATAATTTGGATAAATTACCATTACTTTTAGCAGGAGATTTTAATGTAAATTTCGCAAGAGACAATTCATTACAATTAATTACATTTCTTCAAGAAAAATTTAGTTTGCATATTAATAACGATCCAAGAGAAGCAACAACCAGATATGGAACTGCTATAGATGGAGTATTCACAAGGTACCTTGATAACGTTATGTCACGTACTTTTGTTGCATATTTCAGTTATCATCTGTTATGTCCAATTGTTACATTGATACCAGCAATTGTACCATTAGAAGCATCAACTGCTACTGTTACAGAAATAACTGACGAAGCAACAGATAATATTGATTAGAGTAGTTACATTATTACATTTGTATATTTTTGTATGTCTTTATAAATCTTTTAAGTACTTCATATGCAAATAAAAAACAAAATAGTCTTATGATAATAATTTAGAAATTATTTCATAGTCATCTTATTCAACATCTATTTTCAACATTATTACAAAAAAAATTTTTTGATGTTTCACATCTGCCAGGCGTCCCGCGACGGCTCACTTTTATTTATATGGGTATAGTCACAGCTCGCTACACATAGTAGGTAAGTTATAAGGCTTACCTCCAAACTTTACTTTGCAGACTTGAACAAATTTATTTTAAATGTATCTTATTAAAAAGCCATATAAATAAATATATTTTTAAAATGTATATTTGTCAAGAAAACTTACCCTGCTGGGCCTACTGGCTAAAACGTTTTCGCAATACTTTATCTCAACAAGTTGTAATATAGTATTAGAGTTAATTCTCGTATTAGAGAATATAGTATTACAGAATTAAACAGACTAATTAATCCTAAAGTGTTAACTTTTGCTAATAAAAAAATTGAAATAATATCTCCTTGTTATTATAATTTAGATGAAAATTTAAAGAAAATATTGGACACATGATTGGAAAATACCCAATAATGTCTGACTTTGATGACATCATTTTAAACGGAAAAAAACATATATTAACTCCAGGTATGTGGAGATTGTTAACTCATTCAGATGTTACAAAACCAGAATTTTATACAAATGAAGATTACCAAAATTATGCAAAAATATTAATTGAAACAGATGCAATCATAGGCGTGCGCAGACCTGAAATTCGGGGGGTGCCTACAATTTTTTTCGGGCCCTTTTCTTAATTCGGGCCCTCTCTTAACAAGATATGTACATATTTTAATAAATTATAATGCACAAATAAACATTACTTACAGTTTTTTATTTAATATTCTAATATAAAAATGATAAATTTATAATAACATGCGTCTATTACTTAAATTACTAAACTCATTTATAACCAAATCTACTTCAACATTAGAGGCCATTTCTTGTTCTGTAAAAAGTAAAATTAATGATTCCAGACGGTCTTGGGCCATGGTATTTCTTAATTTACTTTTCACAATATTTAATTTTGAAAATACCCGTTCACATGAACAACTAGTTACGGGTATAATGCTAAACATTTGTAGTATTTTAAAAAAACAATTAAAAATATTATATCTACTGGAATCTTTTAACCAATCCAGCCACAAAAACACAGATTCATTAGTAGTTCCTTTAGGAATATTCTTGTCTGTCGAGTTCTTGAGAAGTTTGATTTCAGCAATTAAAGTGTCTGATGAAATTTTCGCAAACTTTTCCAAAATGGTAGCTATTTCAGTAGTTATATTTAAATTTATAATATTTGCAATAGCATTTATAAGGCAAATTGTATCTTGTTTAAATCTTGAATTTATTCCAGAAATAAGATCATCTAGTAATGGATAATATACAGAAACTTTTAATTCTTCATATTTAGTCTTAAAAAATACTTGATTTGAAGGAGACGGATCAATTTTAGTTGTAACTTTTCTTTTTTTTACTTCTGGAATATTGATTTTATGCATTGTACACATTTTTTCAGTGTTGGAAAATATAATTTTGTATTCTTCTTCATTATTTCTCATGTTTAATAAGGTATTCTTTAAAGTATTTACACTTTCTGCTGCAATCAAAAGGTCAATTTTTGGAGACTGCAGCATAGAACTTACTTTTAATATTATATTTAAAACAGGACTCATTAATTCCATGCCAAAAATAAATTCAAATGTTTGGAGTTGTTGTAAAATACCAATTCCTTTTGCTCTCATCTCAGGTACTGAAGTGTTTTCACATATTTCATCAATTGCAGTTAATAAAACATTATAATTATTTTTAATAGCTTTTACAGCTTCCGCACGACATGCCCATCGTGTAATTGAACAGGACTTTAATGTTAGAAGAGTAATTCCTGTTTCTTTAGCAACTTTTTCTAGTGTTGAGTGTCTCATTGGACTGCTTTCTATATAGTTGTGTACATATTGTATAGTTCCAAGGAAATTAAAAATCAATCGATTCTTAACTACTTTTTTAGAATTTTTTTCACATACAGCATCAATTAGTGTAAGATTTAGGCAATGCGCATAGCAATGCACATACATAATTTCATTATTTTGTTCTTTACATCTCATTTGTACACCATTTATACTACCTGCCATAGTTGACGCTCCGTCAAAGCATACAGCAACCACTGATTTCCAGTTTTTTTTAATTAAAATTAGAAATTCACATAATGTATTGAAAATTGATTCAGCAGTTACTGATGTCATGCGTTTTAACGAAACAAATGTTTCTATAGGTCTATTAACATTATCATCAAAATATCTTACAACAATAGACATTTGTTCGTGATGCCCGACATCACTTGTCTCATCAGCCATGATTGAAATAAATGAACTATTAATGTTTGAAATAATTTTTTGTAGAACAACTGTATGTATTGATATAATAATATCATTTTGGATTCTATTACTTCTATAAAGTGCATTTTTTGGACCTTCCTGAAAGTGAATTTTAAGTAAATCATCATACTTTGATAACAAATTTAATATTTCTTTAAAGAGTCCTTGGTTATTGCTTGTTGAACTTTCATTATGACCACGGAACGGCCTTCCTCCTTTACATAAACAAATCACTATATCAATCAACCTATTCATTATCTGTCTATTTTTAATACGTTCTTCTGCTTTTTTACTCAATGATACTTCTTTAGCATTGTCTAATACACAGTCAATTGATTTTTCATTTAAAAAATTATGTAAGGAAGTTGAACTATTAACATGACATTTTGACAATTTATGTTTTTTAAAAGCTTCATTGGCCTTGTTCCATCCTTTAAATCCAACTTTTGAAAATGTTATTGTTGTTTGACTATTATTACTTTCATTACCTCTAAAACATCTGCACGGGAAACAAAATACAGCATCCAATTTGGTACTATATTCTATCCAGTTATACAAAGTATACCAATTTTTTTGAAAAGATCTACGTTTGTTCCCTTGAATAGTTGATGGATAAATGTCTAAGATTGGCTGATAAGGTCCTTTTAATACTTGATCTTTGAAACAAAAACGGTCTATTGGCAATGTATGCACAGGATCTAAAAGACTAATCGTATTTACTGAAACAAAAATTGTCAATTTTATTGATAAAAATGTAAACATTTAGTTATTGATATTATAATATTTACAGTTTTCTGAAGAATCAGATGAAAGCAAAATATTTTCATTTTTAGTAGAAAATGGTAAGTCTGTATCATTCATAGCAATATCAGAACATTCTTTTTGAGGCGAATTTAATGTCATTAATTCAGTAATTGTTGAATCATTATTCTGTTGAAAATTTCCATCCATACAAACTGCAAAATATAATTCATATAGAAAAACTATTTACCAGACAATATTTACCATATATATTCAATTACCATCATTAACATTTTTTAATTCATCGATATTTCTAGTATATGATAAATTAGAATTAGTGATATTATCTTCTTCAGCAGGCAACTTTACAAATGGTATAGAAGAAGAACTAGTAGATGTAATTAATACTAAATTATCATTTTTCTTTTCGTCACCAACTATAGCTAGAATATAATATTTATAATCATTAATATTTAATAACAATAATAATAATAATACAAATATTAATTTGATATTATGAATTATGTTGCAACTGCAAGTTGCACTTATTTTGTGTAATAAAAAATATTAATAAATTATTAAAATATAATAAAATATAAACTTAGTAATTAATAGTTTTAAAAATATATTCAATATTGTAACTATTAGTTTCTACTTGACCATTTATTGTTTAAATAATTATAATTTATATTTTTTACTTTACCTAATATTATCATTATATTCAGGCAGGGCCGAATTTAGGGTTGTAGGGGCACCAGGGCCCACATAAGATTGAAATATAAGAATTTTTAGTTGATATACATACTTTAAAACTTAAACTTTAAAATTAATAATTTAAATTTAAACAATTAATAAGTAAATACAAGTAACCTTTATAGTCATCTCTTTTCATTTTTTACTTTAGTACATCAAAACCATTGAATTTAAATAAATTATTATTCTAGAAAAAAATGTATTATTGCACTAAAGATAAACTTGATGAAAGTAACACTATCTAGTTGACTAGTTTATATTAATTATTGATATGGCAAAAAAAAACAGATAGTATCAAACAAAACATTATTTTTAGACACTGAGTAATATTTTTGAAGGGAAATAAAAACCATATTTTGAACGTAGTGTATATAAATGTAAAATAATTTATACAACACCAACGAAATAATACTACAATAGTATTTTGATATTCAAATAACTATAATGATTTACGACGCATCATTCAACACTGTAGTTGAGTAATTTTATTTATAATTAAGTAGTAATGGTATAATATTACCAATCCCAATCTGGTGATTCGTTTAATCACACACTAATAGCACCACTTGTCAAACTTTTAAAAAAAAATTATAATATTTTTTTGCAAATTACTAGAAATATTAAAAAAAAAAAAGGTTTTGGTAATTTTTAATTTTTTTGGTAATTATTTTTGTCCCTCTTATTAATTGAATCTTGTGGGGGCCCCGGGACCTGGGCCCCGAGCCCCCCTCTAAATCCAGCCCTGTATTCAGATTTTTTTATGTTTTAATTACATTTTATATTTAGTTGATTATTAAAATTATTTCGATAATTTATTCATTTATTTTATTAAGTAAGTAGGTAACTCACTTTTCAATTCAATAATAATAATTAATAAATAATTTATAACAATTAATGGCAAAAAGAAATAACAATAAACATATTTTAGTTTTTTTTTATATCTAGGATTTAAATTTAATAGTATCTATAGGACTTAAACATTACTATTTTACATTTTTACTATAATACTATTACTATAAAATTGATATACTTACGATTTGTTTTGAGCAGAATAAATTTGTCTAAAGAACCTCGAATTTTCTTCAGTTCCAAATCGTTTTTAATTTTTTCTTTACGTTTTTGGCAACCGCTTTTAGGTGGCATGATTTTAATTTAAAAAAATAAAATAATATTACAAGTTACAACGTTGGTTCAGTAATCAGTGAAGAGTGAACACTGGACAGTGATCGCTGTAGAATAACTCGTAAATAATATTTATTTTAGTTAACAGTCAAATCATAATATTTCAATGTTATAATTATTATAACAAATAGTAGATATCAGTTGTTGTGTTTATTTTCGATTTTACAAAATGTAAAAATAACTCCATAACCCGTATAATGGTCTCTAATGGTATCACGGAATTAAATCACAAATTATTCAGTGGTATTACTAGTTCCAACTGTTCCAAGTTATATATAATATTTCATTAAATAGTTGGATCTAAAATCTATTTTTAGATAATTGCATTATTTATTTATTATTTTTACTTTTGTAGTCGATAACATCTAGCAGCTAGCTGTTGTAATCGTAACAAGTTTTACCATGCAAAATTTAAAATATTTTACGTTGTATTATTTTTTTATCCCCAAACGGCCCAAACATATATTTTTTTTTATCACATATTTTAGAAAAAATAACATTTTTATTCTAGTAAAATTAGTTAAAATACGGACCTATATATATACTATAGGTCTTAAATTTTAGGGCCCCAATTACATTGTCGGGGGGTGCCCAGGCACACCCGGAACCCCCCGTGCGCACGCCTATGGATGCAATATACCAAAATAATGACAAACCGATAGGAAAACCGAAATCAAGTAAATGTGACAAATATATTAAAATGATTAGTCCTATTTGGAAAAAAAGGAATTCAAATAAAACACCAACAATACCAAAAGAAAATTTAAATCCTACAATACCATAAATACCAAAAGAAAATTTAAATCCTACAATACCAACAACAGAAATTTTAAACCCTACAAAAGCAACAGAAAATAAAGGAGCAGGTTTAATGAATTATACAAATAACGAAATTGAATTTCATTGGATAGATAATATGAAACAATGAAATGAAAGATGTCATTTAATGGCAGCTGAAGAAAAAGCAGGAAATTATGGTTTTCATAATGAAAAACTTGGTATTCTTAAATTATTTAAAATAAAAATGGAACATTTAATTGATGATCGTGAAGGTATTGAATATTTACTACAGTATGTTAATAATTTACCAAATTACATAGAATAAAATATAAAGCAATTAAGAGAAAAAATATATTATATATCTAGTGAAGAAAGAGCGGGGAATAATTATTACCATGATGACAAACTTTAAATTCTTAATTTTTGTATTAAAAAAATGGAAAAAGTAATTTACATTCCTAATAAAGGTCCAATATATTTATGGTCATTTATTTCAAGTTTACCAAAGAAAATTATAAAAGGTGCAGGTTTTTTTGAATTGTAAATTTTTACCTCTGATGCATTATCCTAAATATAAATATTTAGGACCATTTACAAATTTAGAAGAACAAAATATACAACCAATCAATAAATTAGATGAAGCTGCAAGAATTTTTACAAAAATTATTAAGACATTAAATCAAGACATATTGCTGATAAAATTTTAGAACAAAAAGCCATGGAAAGATGTAAAGATTCTGATTGTTCTATGTCTGAAAAAAATCCGGCTATTTTAACTGCATATGCAATGAAAGGAAAAATACGTTTAGGAATGAATTTAATATGTGAATAAATTTTATAATATTTTATATTATAAAATGTACTATTTCAAATTAAATAATTACCAAATTAAAAAATTACAAGAAGCTCATAAAAATAATACTAATGCAACATTTGAAATTACTAGTAACAAAATATTTAAAGGAGAAAATATTTATTGTTTGGATAAAATTCAATTAAAAAATTAAAAAAGGCTAAGGAAAAAAAATCTGGAACACGGTTAGAGATTCGAAATTCACAAATTAAAGATAAAAAAGGTGGATTTTTACCATTAATTTTTGCACCAAGCAGCTAGTGCGTTAGTTGGAGGTGTAACTTCAATTGTAAACAGTGTTAATGATTACAAACATAAAAAAGCAGTTGAAAAAGAAATAATTCTACATAATAAAGCAATGGAAAATAAAGGTTCTGGATTGAAAAAAAAAAACAAATCGAAAAAATGAACAATTTCATTAAATCATCATTTATGAAAAATTAAAAAAAAAAATCTAAAAATCGAACCACTGAGTAATTTTGACATAATACAATTTGGATATAATATAAAAATATTCAGAGGTTGTTTCATGAGATGAATTACCTCATAAACCGTGGTTAAATTAATGTGGAATATTAAATTTAAATAATTCTACTCAAGAAGGATTACATTGGGTTGCATGGAGAAAAATAAAAATTAAAAATTTTATTTCGATTCATTTGGAATGTCTCCTCCACCAGAACTTATAAAATGTTTACGTGGAGATAATCTTAAGTGGACCGATGACAAAATCCAAGATTATGACGATCCACTTATATGTGGACATTTATGTTTAGAATTTATAAAAAACTATAAAAAATTTATTTAAAATTTAATAATATATAAATGAACGGTGATGATCTAATACATTGTCTTAAACGTAAAATTCAAACAAAAAATATTGATGCAACTAAAATGTTTGAAAATAACAACACGATTAGACCTGTTTTAAAAACTGAAGAAACAGCATTTCAAAGTAGATTAATAACTTATATTATTAAAAACAACATGGGTATTAAAGATGTACAAGTGTTTTTAAATCGTTTAAATAATCCAGTAATAGGACAACTTAAACAAGCATTAAAAAAGGAAAATTTAAAAGTTAATATTATGTTTCTTGCTATATATAAGAGAGGTACTAATGAAGAAAATATGGAATATAAAGAATAAAATTTTAAAACAACAAATTCTGACTTAGATGTTCATTATACAAATGAAAAAAATAAAATTGTAAATGAAATTGAAGATTTTGTAATGAAGAATTGTCAATGGAGACTTTATCAAATTTTAAGTTTGGGAATAAATATAAATAAATATGTTCCTTTTAAAGGTTCTTCGTGTATTGAATTACCTGAAGACATTCAAAATAAACATTCTGTTATAAATGTTAAAAATGAAGATAATAAATGTTTTCTTTGGTCAATACTCTCTGCTTTACATCCTGTTGAAAAAGATGGACAAAGAGTAACTAAATATAAAAAATGGGAAAATGAATATAATGATGTATTTAAAAAATTGAAAATACAATTTTCAGTAAGTACCAAAGATGTTTCAAAATTTGTTAAATTAATTAATAATTTTTCTATTAATATTTACTGTCTAGAACAAAAAAGAAAAAATAAGCATATAATTGTACCATTAGAAATAACTACAAATGGACAAACAAACATATAGATTTGTTGTATTTAAGAGAGGATAATGAGAATAAAGGTCATTATTGTTGGATTAAGGATTTATGGAAACTTTGTGGAAGTCAAATGACAAAAGATGGTCATAAAAGATTTTTATGTAAAATGTGTTTAAATAGTTTTAATACAGAAAATACGTTAAATGACCAAAAACACTATTGTTCTAATAATAAAGCTGCTAAAATAGTTCTACCAGAACCTTATAATAAAACTTTAGAATTTAAAAATTATAATAATTCGTTAAGAGTCCCTTTTATAATTCTCGCTGACTTTGAAACTACACAACAACCAATCTACACATGTGAACCAAGTGATGGAGAGTCTTTTACTAATTGTTACCAGAAACATATAGGTACCTAATAATTTTTGTTATTGTATTAAATATAGTAATGGTTATTATAAACCACCTATAGAATATTCTGGTCCAAACGTAGCTCAAAAATGTTTTGAATGTATGAAAAATGAAGAAATACTTATTTCTGAAATATATGACAAAATAGTTCCTATGAAAACATTGAATGCAGAACAATTAAATAATTATAACAAATCTGACAAATGTCATATAATATGTGAAAGATTTTTATCTGAATTATCTCCAATGTTAGAGAAAAAAATTAAAATAATTAATGACACTATTAAATATTATAAACAATTTAAAATTAAACCACAGAATGGTGTTGAAGATGTTAAAAAATTAAAATGTTATGAGATAAGCTTGAAAAAGAATTAGAAAATAAAAATACAAATATGAGAAAAGTTCGGGATCATGACCATTTAACTGGAGAATATAGAGGAGCAGCACATTCTATATGTAATCTTAATTATAAAAATCCACGTTTTATACCAATTGCTTTTCACAATATTTCAGGTTATGATGCCCATATATTTATAAAAGAATTTGGAAACGATGATGAACAAATAAAATTAATCCCAAATAATGAAGAAAAATATATTTCTTTTTCAAAAATGATGCCACGTGTAGTAACTAGGAATGGTGAAGAAAAAGTATTATTTACAGAATTAAGATTTATAGATTCATTAAAATGTTTACCTAGTTCTTTAGAGAAGTTAACAAATAATTTGAGAAATGATTCAAAATTAAATTTAAGAAATAATTTTAAAGAACTTAGTAAATATTTTCCTGAAGAACATTTAGATTTAGTTACTAGAAAGTTAGCTTATTCCTATGAGTACATGGATTGTGAAGAAAAATTTAATGAAACATGTTTACCTCCTATAGAAAAATGTTATAGTTCTCTCACTGATAAAAATATAACGATGGACAAATATAAAAACTCACAAGAAATTTGGAAAGTGTTTAATATAAAAAAATCTTCGTGAATTCACTAGTTTATATAATAAGATTGATGTATTATTGTTAACAGATGTAGTAAAAAATTTTAGAGACATTTCTTTAAAAAACTATAAATTAGATCCTATGTGCTATTACACAACACCAGGATTTTCATGGGATTGCATGTTAAGAATGACAAAAGTAAAATTAGATTTATTAACAGATGTCGATCAAATGTTGATGTTTGAAAATGGAATCAGAGGTGGTTTATCTCAACGCAGTCAAAGATATTCAAAAGCAAATAATAAATATATAAGGAATACATTTAAAGAAAAGGATGAATCAATATTTTTACAATACTTGGATGCAAATAATCTTTGTGGTTGGGTAATGAGTAAATATTTACCTACTGGAGATTTCAAATGGGTTGATAATCTGAAGGATTTTGATGTAATGAATATCACGTAAAGGTTATATTTTAGAAGTCGATTTATCTTACCCTAAAGAACTTCATGATCTACATTCAGATTTCCCTTTAGCACCAGAAAGGTATTTTGATGACAAACAACTTCCAAAATTATTAACAACTTTGTATGACAAGAAAAAATGTATAATACATTATGAAACACTAAAATTATATATTAATTTAGGTTTAAAAATAGAGAAAATTCATAGTGTTAGAATTTAGTCAATCTCCTTGGTTAAAAGTGTATATTAATTTTAATACTAATCTCAGATCAGAAGCTAAGAATGAGTTTGAAAAAGAATATTTCAAATTAATGAATAATAGTGTTTGTGGACGTACCATGATGAATGTAAGAAATCATGTTGATTTAAGATTATGTAATAATGCATTACAACTAGAACATTTAATTGCAAAACTATTTGTTCTGTACCAAATTTTGACAAATAACAATTTTTACAGAGAATTTAGCTGCAGTCCATATGAAAAGATGTCAAATAACTTTCGAACAACCAATATATATAGGAATGGTGTTTTAGATTTATCTAAATTGTTAATGTATGATTTTCATTATAATATAATAAAGAAAAAATATGGAAATAGAGTTAGATTGTTGTATACAGATACAGACTCACTAATATTAGAAATAAAAACTGATTATTTCTACCAGGATATGAAAATTATGTTAGATCATTTTGACATTTCAGATTATTCAAAAGAGAATATTTATGGTTTACCTTTAGTTAACAAAAAAGTCTTAGGTAAATTTAAAGATTAGTTTAATGGAAAAATTATGACTGAATTTATAGTTTTAAGATCCAAATTATATTCCCATAGAATCTTAAATAGTGAAAAAGAAATTAAAAAAGCTAAAGGTGTTAAAAAAAATGTTGTGGAAAATAAAATATGTTTTAATGATTTTGAAAATTGTTTACTAACAAAAGAACCAAAATATGTTAAACAAATTTTATTTAGAACTAAGAAACATGATGTTTTTACTGTAAAACAAAACAAAAAAGCTTTAAGTGTTTATGATGATAAAAGATTTATTTTAGAAAATGGTATTGAAACATTAGCTTGGGGACATTATAAAACAAATATAGACAGAAATGATTTTGTAAGCCATCTCAATACTCTAATTAGAAATCAAAATCAAAAAGATTAGAAAAATATTTTGTGGGGTTTTTGCATTTGGATTTTACACTATGTTACTATGAGGGGGACTTATAAAGAATTAAAATTAAAAATGTGTTTGTATGATTGAAATACTGTTTTTTTCGTTTGAACCAGGGGGGGGGCGTTTTGCCCCCTCTGTTAGCATGTACATTTCGACTTTAAGGAAATGTACTAGTAATGTGTCTTTATAACATAAGTATTTTGAAAAATATTTTAATTATTTTTGCATTTAGATTTTGTTAAAAAATATTTTAAGAAATATTGCATTTAGATTTTGTGAAAAATATTTTAATTGTTATTGCAATTGGATTTTAAAATTATTGCAATTAGATTTTAAAATTATTAATGACATACGTTTTTTGAAAAAATATTTTGGGGAATATTGCATTTAGATTTTGTGATCTTTTTACACATTGTTTTTTTTGTGATCTTTTATTGGTATATAAGGTGCTGCGCCAGGATTGGTATATATATATACTACTCACAATTTATAAACTATAGTATCTATACAATTATTTATTTTTTATTTATTTATTTTTTTTTTATTATTATGGTTAAGGCTTTGACTACTAGGTCATTAGCTTGTGGTACTGTAGATTAGCTTACACGTGTGTGTTTGTTTTGGCATAATTTTTAATTTGGGCACTCGTAGGTATCTGCCATGCCCTGGTGGAGGATGGCGGCACTTGTTCTCCGAACACCGTGACTTGCCCGAAGAAAAATGCCGCCCGCGACCGAGGTATCGAACTCGGGTTGCCTTAGTCCGCTCGGCCACTCCGTCCCCCTTTTTATTAATTTTGTTACATGTAAAATTAAAGAAGTATCGAGTGCTTCAACGTCACAATGTAATAATGATAATACAATTACTTATTCAGATTGTTTACTTGAAGCGAATAGTGCAACTACGACCGATTATGTTTCAGAATGTTCAGATGAAGACATTTTTACTGATGATATGGATAATTTACCTCATATTAAATTGGCACAGTTGGCAACATAACTTTACACAAACTGCGACTTTTGCTTTACTGAAAATTATAAATTCTTGTTACAATCACACAATACCAACAAAAGGTCGGACATTGCTAAAAACTAATATTTCAAATTTAACTGCCATTTCATTAAAAAATATTTCACCTGGTAAATATTTTCATTTCGGTATTTTGGACGGGATTAAAAATCATTACGTTGATAACAATCAAAGTGAGTTAAAATTAGTTGTAGGTATAGACGGATTACCTTTAACCAAGAGCTCTAAAAGTACATTTTGGCCGATTTTATGTTATGTTGGACCACACCATAATGCTGTATTTCCCATTTGGGTTTATTGGTGAAATGACGAGCCAAGTGATATTAATGATTTTTGTGATGAAATATAGAATTAATAAATAGGTACGAGAATTGAATTTTAAACCCAATCGGGAGTATTAATTTAAAAAAAGTTACTCTAGATGTATTCTGCCGTGTTCTGTCAAATCGTTTATTTTGAAAACAAAGGGGCACAGTGGATTTTTTCACGTCCCCGATGTTTTACTGAAGGTGAATTTTTAAATATACGTGGGTGTTTTCTAAAAATTAATTGCCTTAATAGAACACACAATAGTTTTGTACTTTTGTGATTAAAGAACAAAAAGAATATGACATGAGTCCTATTTGATTATTCTCACTAATATTCCCGGCATAAATATTATAAACGAATTTTCACTTGGTGTGTTTAGATGTAGTTAAAAAAATGATTAATTTATGGCTTAAAGGACCATTGAATAATAGGTTAAATAGCGCCAAAAGTAAAATGCTCAGTAATTATTTACTGTCACTTAAAGGTTGTGTAACTAACGACTTTCAACGAAAACCACGAGTTATTGATCAAGTTTTTAGCTGGGAGGCTACAGAGTTCCGAACATTTATGCTTTAATTGTGTCCCGTAATGCTAAAAATATAACGAAAAATGTTATTTACATTTTTTGTGTTTAAACACAAGCATGTCCATTCTTCTTAGACCTTACTGCAAATCACGTCTTTCAGATTTCAGTAAACAGTTATTGCATTTTTTCGTTAAGGATTTTGCGACAATTTATGGAAACGAATGGATCTCTCATAAAGTCCACGCATTACAACAAATCAGTGATGACTACATTAATCAGTCCTCTAGATAATTGTAGCACATTCCGTTTTGAAAACCATATGAAAGTCCTCAAAAAATATGTAAGAAAAAGCCACCAACCGTTACAACAATCAGTAAAACGGTAAAATGAATCTACAACTTATAGATTGAAATCTGACATAAATAAAAATAGTCATACCAATGGACCATTAGTTAACAAATTCATCCCAATCTCAGGTATTCAATATAAAACAATGATTTTTAATAACTTAAATTAAAATAAATTATGAAAGTGATTCATTTGTACAAACAATTTATGGTAATATTGTTAAAATAATAAATATATGTAAAATTAAGAACGAAAAATTCATCTTGGGGAATAGTTTTCTGAGTAGTTTAATGTTAATGTTTTAATTTACCTAGTACCTACCTATGTATTTCAACTGTATATATACATGAATAATGTATTTTGATTTTTATAATATAGGTTTATGTATTTATTATTAATAATAATTATTATATTATACTAACCTTACTATGAACCTTATGTATTTTGTATTTTGTATTGTACATTTTTAATTAATTTAAATAGTTATTTATATATCGTATGTGTATGGAATTTCTATATAAATATTAACATAAAATGAATGATTGAATCAACTTACCTTTTCAGATATCGCCATTATATTATAATTATACTCGATCAACGATATAATAAAGATACATTTAGATTTAAGTAACAATAACATAAACGTATCTATTATAAACTGTAAGTAGTAATTTACTATAATCTTTCGGAAAAAATAAATTATAAAACATAGGTGGTTTTCAATAAACAATCGTAAACAAAATCCAAATATACAACACCATTGAAATCACGAAAGCGTCGGGTCGTCGAGAGTCTATACCGAAACTCAATATAGCTGCAGTCCTCTATATAAAATAGGCTTTAATCAAAGTATGCTTAAAATCAAACAAATTATTACAGTTGTTTTATTAGTATTAATTTTTCTTATCGTGTCCGGGCTATGATGCTTTGTTTATTATACTCCTTTTTTACCCCATTGATTGGCTACTTGTATAGCCACGTCAGTTGCTTCCGCCAGATCTTCAGGTGTGCATGACACCGAGTTCAGTCTATTATATATTATGTTCTGACATAACAGTATTTTCAAACATTAAAATATGTTTCGTAAATGTTTGGGTTTTAATAATATTTTTTAACTATTAACTAATATAATATAATAGATATAATTATAATATAATATAATATAATATAATAGATACTTGGAGCTTAATATTTATGAAATACTTATAAACCGATATTTTATTAATATTAATATACTAACTGAATTTTAATATACACATTTTAACTATACAATAATCTTCAATAAATATTGTACAATAAATGTTAATGTTTCAATCATAAATTAAGATTAATTTAATATTAAAATATGCATATGATTTATGTATACCTAGATAAAATATTATAATGTTCCAAGTTAAATTTTAAACGTTTACTTTTTTATATTAATAGTTTAATTCAAAACCAATATTTAAAAAAGTTTAAACACTAATAATAGTTATGTGGGTAAGTAGGTAGTTGAAATAATGCTTCAATTTTTAACTTCAGTATCTTTTCTGGTGGAAAAGTGAATACAAAGAGTACATTGGAAAGAGCAAAATTTAAAATTTTAAGTATAGTTTACAAAAGAGTCTAAAATAACAAAAAAACAGGAATTTTTATACAAAATTGGTTTTTGGCAAAATCAATTTTCATTTTTGGTGTAACTCTTAAACAAATTACCGTTGAAACATGAACTCTTTTTATGCTGTTTATAGGCATAAGAAAATGTCGAGGTGTATTAGTTTTTTTTTAATTTTTGTTCAATTATCATAAAATATTTTAAGTTCGGAACAGATAAAATTGTGTCAATAAAATTTTATTCGTTGGGTTAAATTTAAAACAAGATCCTATTATACTGTTACAATGGAAGTTAAAAAATATTTAAAATACATATTCACAATTTTGTTTAAGAAATATTTAAAGTTCAAATTTGGAAAAATACGTAAAAATCACGAATATGTGAAAATTATTTTGAGTTAGAAATTTATAAAAATCATTATTTATAAATCTAAGAATTGAATATTTAAAACCAAAGCAAGTTTTTTTTATAGGTTAATGTCAATAACATTTTATTCATTGGGTCAAAAAGCTTGACAATTTAATACAAGGTTTCTGATAATATATTGTTACAACAGTAGTTGAAAAATATATAAAATACACAACCACGTTTTTATCAAATTGAAAATTTACAAATTATTTAACAGTTAAAAATTTATAAAATGTTCAATTTGTATAGTTAAGGATTAAAAATGTAAAACAAGGTTCCACGTAAGTAGTTAATACTGTAGCCAAAACATCAAAAAAAATTTATAAACACAGTTTTTTTTATTTAGTCAACTATTGACTAAATTACGTTATAAATAACCAAGGTAACAATTTTAGTTATTTTGTTCTAATTTAAAAATTTTGAAATATGATAATATGCAAAGACTATTAAGTTAACTTACGGGCTACCGTATTAATAATAACAATATATAAATATAATACAAAATAATATCCTACGCTGACAAACTGTCTCCGCTCAGAATAATTTTTCGTATACAATGATACCACATCATTCAATTCAAATTTAACACCATCCATTACAGTGACCCATTTTAACCGTACAGCAGAGCGACACCCACTTACACAGCGACTTACCAGCTTTTTTTTTTGTCTTGAAGAATTTTTTAAATAATATTTTATATATAGATATAGGCATATGAATACACCCAGAGGTATTATTTAGAAAAAGTTAGGTTGAATCTACAAACTGTTCGTTAATATACGGTCAATCAACTATATATTAATATTACAAGGCAATTTAGGTCATATTAACCAACCTCATGGTTAATTTTAATATAGGTAAAATTAATAAAATAATTGTTAATACTGCCAACCATGGTCATCACAAACCAACACACTGATATATTTATATTCATAAACCTTTTGTTATTTTTACTAGTGACAAAAATTTGTATTTTACAAATTAATATGTACAATTAATGAAATGATTGTTGATTTTACTCACTATCATTATTTCTGTCTAACAAAATGAAAGGTAGAAACAATGATTTACTCATTGATATTACAAACCAAGTTTATTATAACTTAAAACTTGGCTAGGTCTTCAAGCAAGCAATGATCAATGGGTTCAAATTTAAATATCAATATTATGTAAGTTCCTTCCTAATTAGTTATTATTATTATGCTTGTATGGAGTGAGGATTTTTTTTTACATTTGACTAAATTATTGCCAGTAAATATTATAAAAACATAGAATAAAATATGATTTACCTGTTTATTAAAATCATCAATGTATTAATTTAACTCTCTTAAATTATATAAACTAAAATAAAATAATAATTATAGAAAATCAATACAAAAATTATAAATTATGTGATATAGGTAATAGGTATACAGTAAATAAAAAAATACAGTTTATATATTTAAGTGGGTATTATATACATAACTATACCTATTAAAATATAAAAACTAAATATTTTAATTATAAGATGTAAAATAAAATGAACATATTTTAATTTTTAATAGAAACTCAATACAAAAAGAATAATATAATAATAATAATGCTCTCCGGTGCATATAATTATAAAATAAAATAAAAACAAAATACTTATTAATTAACTCTTTTAAATTATTTAAAGTAAAATAAAATAAAAATTCTTTACATCATTATATTATACTAGGTATTATTAATAATAAAAACCAATAAAAAAAATAATATACTATAGGTATAATATCACAAATATAAGATATACCTACCTATTAAAGTACAAAAACTTAGTATTTATAATTTAACTTTGTAAACAATAATTGTTTACATTATTTTAATATGACATCAATATAAGAAATAGACATATTTTTTTTTTTTTTAAATAAAAATGTAATACAAAAAGAATACCTATATAATATATTGTTATTACTACAGCATAAATGTAAATGAAGGAACATATTGAAGTATAAAAAGCATATATGTACATTGTATAATCACAAATGTTACTATCTAAGCGCTAGAATCTAAATCAGTTAAATTTGAATCCATTTCTGAACAAATTTGTTTTATCAAACTACTACTCCTATCATATTTTGTCAAAATTTCATAATAATAAATTTGTAAAAACAACCATACATTATTGCACTGTAGTGGATATTCTAAATTGAATACATGAAAATTTTTTAAACATATATCTACAGCTTTAAAAGCAGAAAATACTTTGTATTTTATATCATCAAAGTATACAAGTATTTGGACAGGGTTTAATAATGACCCAACAATCAAAATACAAGGTTGTATATTATTTTTTTGCTTTTTTAGTTTTTCTAAAATTAATTCTACTTCTACTGCAGTATGTGCTATGATAATGAATGAGTTTTGGGAATCTTTTATAGAATATTTTATGCTTGATTTTTTGCCTTGTTCATTCAAAGTCACTTTTCTAGAAGTAGGCAAAAATATTGAATGTAACAAATATAATAAAGTCAAGGTTTCACCATCTGAAAATAAATAAAAAAATAAAATAGTTATGAAAACTGCTGTCCAAAAATGTAAACATAAAATCTTACTTTTACATAAATTGGTAGATTCTTTTAACTGACGTAATAGAGTTACACTTCCACTATCTTTGACACGATCATTCAATATACTTAATAAAGTTGGTAATCTTTTTTCAAATTTAACATTCAAGTTTTTAAAATTTGGGTACATTCGACAAAAATCAATCTCTATCTATAATTATTGATTCAATAAAATATATAATTTAATAAAAGCATACCTATTTTAATCAAAATTTAGAATATTTTTGATTATTTACTAATTTATAGCCCATTGGCTTTGTATAATGTAACCATTTATTAAAAACGGACGCTGTATCATTTGTTCTTAAGTATTGAAGTCTGAAGTTAATTGTATTTTTCCATATTGTTTCAACTTCAGGCCAAGACAAATCATCATTGTTTAATAAAGAAAGTGCCATATCTTCTGAATCAGGTTCAATTACTACGTAAACCATATAACAAACAATATATTGAATAATAATAAATAATTATTTTTTTTTGCACATTATAAATACCTAGTGAAGAATTAAGTAGATCTTCGGATCTATAAACAATCTTCTTAATTTCAGATGTATTATTGTTTCCTACTTTTAAGCCTCCATTTTTTAATTTCTTCATAGTGTTGAAGTATTTCACATACACCTTTCCTTTAGGAGCTTTACAAGTACTATCTTTTAAAAAATAAACATCCTGCAAATAACAAAAATAAAAATGGTGAAAAACAGTTAAATTATTACATGAGTAATGTTTCAATCAATTTGTTCAAAACAATAATTTTTACCGTTTAATAATAAAATAATGTTAATATTAAATTTAACAGTTAAAAAAGTGCTTACCTTTATTTCTGTTGGAAATGCCATAATAATGGCATTTGATATAGTACTAGCTAAATCTATCGTCATAGTACGATTTTTTTTTATTAAATCATTAATGATCAATTCAACTAATAGTGTACGACACGATTCATTCAATTTTTTATTTTTAAAATAAAATTCAACAACCATAGAGCCTTGTGTACTTTTTGTGAGGATATGATTCAAATCAAATATATTGTTTTCATTTGTTGGAACAATATTTTGTGTTACTGGAATCAATTCTGGTTCTTCAAATGGAATATGATTCTGTCCAACTGGTACCTCGCTTTGAAAATTACGAACATATTTTTCAAACTTGATTTGAATACCAAGAGGAAAATTTGCCAGTAATAATCTCACATGTTCACTATTCATATAACTCAAAACTTCCGTATCAATACATTGATCTAAAACAACAAAAATACAATGTGTACATTTTATAGTCATAATTATATTAAAATATTATAAACTAATAAAAAGCAAGTAAGTGGGTAACGCTCTGCTGTACATTAGGTGTCTAGAGAGACATTGTAATAGATTTTGTGTTAAATTTGAATTCAATGACATAAAATCATTGTATAGGTACAAAAAAAGATTCTGAGCGAATACCTGTAATATTACTAAGTAGGTAATATATTTTCATAACCTACTTATTATCTTGTACACAGAAACAAAAAAAAAAAATTAAAAAAAAAAAAATCATTATAAAATTAATACATTCATTGCTCCACTCAGGATCCAAAAATTAACTGAATAATGCTTACCTATACATGTTTTATATACATATTCTAAATTCCATGAATGTAGAATGTTCCAAACTTTTACACATTCATCATTTGGCATGTTAGGTATTGAATGTATTGATGACGAAATCTGATTTGATATAGATCTTTGTTTATCCATATCCAGTATATTATTATGTCCTGCTTCATTGCAGTCCATACCTTGGATTGAACCTTGTTGGAGTTCAGTGCAATTTAAAAGTTCTTCATCACTAACCCAGACATCCATTTGTAATAATCTTTATAATACTAATTGGCAACAAAGAACAAATAACAATTTATTTATGTATTTAATGTATTTTGTAATAAATTAACTGGGGTTGAAGTTAGAAAATATAAAAAAAACAATAGTCAGAAAATTAAGGTTAATCAAACTAAATACCACATTAATGACAAATTACAATATAAATAAAGATATTAAATTATTTAACCAACTCCCTACTGAAATTAAGCAAATATATAACATAAATAAATTTAAATTAGCAATTAAAAATATGTACATGTGTTAGTTTGACTAGTGTCTCATTATCATTATCATTGTAAATTTATTTTGATTTATAAATACTAAAATACTAAATACTAAAAATTTAACAAAATATAATTAATGTTATTTTTTTCAGAAAAAAAAAATTTTCTTTAACCCTTGAGTTATCGCTTATAATATAATTATACATTTTAAATATACTAATATAGTTAATACTAACAGTTTACACTTTGTTAATTAAAAACAAATTATAGTAAAGACTTATATTTTACATTCATTACAAAACAGATATTTAATAATATTCTTTTAATCAAATAACCAAATCTCCATTAACAAGAGTATTAATATTAATTGGTGGTCCACTACAATTTTCAGGATTTAATATAGTTTTTAAAATTATATTTTTATCATTATTTACTTTATATGATTTTAAATGGGGACAATAGCATTCAATTTCTATTTGATTAACTACAAATGTGACAGTTATATTACTTTTGTTAATGATTATTTCTAAAATTTCATAAAGACAAACTTCATCTACAAAATTTGTTAAAAAGTACCCAATTTTATATATTGTGCCTTTATATTCAATCTGAGAATAACTTAAAAAACATTCAGAAGGAAGACCAAAAATTCTTTGTAAAAATACTGTGTTATTACTTATTATTTTATATTTTTCTTTAAGTTCAATATTTTTGTTATTTTTAGTGTTCATTATGTTAAATGCATACTTATATTGATATTTTTTAGCTAACGACATTGTAATGTTTTTTCTAGAACTTATATTTCGAGCATATGTTTTTAGGTTTTTGTGTTTAGCTTCATATCTGAAACACCAAAAATGTTTTGGCGGTCCAGATTGACGAATGACTAATGGATAATGTAATAGTATATGATGTTTTGGTTTTAACGTATCTTGAAAAAGTAAAACGTAATCTAAATGATGATTTTTAATAAGTTGTTCTAACCGAATTATTGAATTATTTTTTATTTGGTTTGAAAGTAAAATATCTACGATTTCCAAAAAATGTAAAAAAAATGACCATACTGGATCATCATTAGGGATTAAATCACCAATCATTAGGGGAAAAAAATGTAAAAAAGTCATCATTTCTCTGGCAGTCATTTTTAAGTGGAAATTGTGTATATTGTGTGATTGAATATCAGGTGAGACATTACCAATTTCAATACAACCATAATTAAAATTTTTCTTTCTTAGATTTAAAGTTTGTAAAGAGAATATTTTTACATCATCTGTGTAATATTTGATGATGTGACACATGTTATAATGACAGATTCCTTCATAAATATCATGCATTAGATCAATACTGTAATTTTTAGTGGCATGGAAAGAAGTTAATTGGTGTAAAATTGGTTCTTTATTAATCCCAGTTTGTTTGAAATCATTTGTATTTATGTCTTCATTATAATTTTGATAGTTACGCAGTAATAACACATTCTCTGTACATGATTTTTGGGTAATACATTTTTTTTCTTTGCAAAATCTGCAAAAATAGTTGGCAGAGAAAGATTTACTAAACTCTAGTATACAGTTTAATCCTAAATTATCTCCTACAACTAAACCTAAGACAAAGTAGACTTTTTTTATTCCTTCTGATGTTTTAATTAGTAATCCATCAACTTCCAGTTTATTTAATTTATTAATCAACTGCTTTAAACATAGATCATTGCCAAAATTTTTTACATCAACAGATTTTAGTAAAGCTGCGATAAATATATTTGTTAACTTAGATTGGTCGCTTAACGGGAAACTATAATAAATTGCACAAATGCAATGACAAGAGGAATGAGAACTTAAAGGGTTGTAAACCTCAAAATCATCAATGTATAAAAAATATGGTATTACAATTTTATTGTTATAAGGAATAATTTTTTCTTTCCATAAACTTCCCTGAATAAAATGTGCCAAATCTGTGCCATCAGAATTATTTTTTAAATAATTGTAATGTGTTAAAGTTTTTAATAAGTTATCATTATGTTTAAAAAATGATTTAAATTGAAAATCTATTGGCATTAAAATACCTTTTGTAGCCTGTTCACTATAGTAAGTTTCACCTAAAGTAGAAACTAAATTAATTTCATTGTTAATAGTGAATTGATGAATATTAGAATATAGATTATTATTTGTTAACCATTTATTTAACATATATTCAGAACTGCACAATTTAAAAGGGGTCGAAAAAGCAGAAATAAGAGTATGAAATGATGATAGTAATAATGGATCATTGATTTTATAATTTACAAAATTTGTTAATAGTTCAGCTATAGGATTAATCAGACTTTGTGAAACTTCCTTTTGTATATTTACTACATCTTTTCTAGTAAAATTATTATTATTATGTAGTGCCATTGTAAAATTAATTGCTGATTGATATACTAAATGAATAGCATTATCGATACTAAAATGTTCATTATCAAGCTCAGTTCCACGCTCAGTAGCTGGTAATACATTTTTAAACTCCAATACATCATCTGATTCAATTGAAGCAGGGTTGTTAACTTTTAAAATGTTTTCGGGTATTACTGTATTATTGATAAGGTTTTTTACATTAGGTGTTAATTTTGTTGAATTATCTTTCAAGTGTTTTCGTATAACATGTTTTTTTAAACTATCTAAGTTAGGAAATGCTTGGGTACAGTTATCTTCAATACATTCATATGTACTAGAAGGTTTTAACATATGAATCACTTTGTAATGAACCACCAATGTTGATAATAATGAAAAATTAGTTTTACATATAAAACAAATCATATTTAAATATTACTTATGCTGACTTATTATTTAATAATTATAACAAACTATTAATAAGGTATAGGAAGTAGATATACCAGTAGGTTAGGTATATTATTGTCTTAAATGGAAATTCTCAATAGAGAAACCTATAGAAAAAACGATTAAAATATTTAGATAATATGTAGATAGGTAGATATAATAATAAAAATTAGTGAGTACGTACCTTTTGAAGATGTTCTGCCGTTCTGGTTCTTCTAATATAATATATAAGTATGTATAGGTACTTAAATTCATATATTATATAACTCGAGTCACAAAATCATAAAAATCAAAATAAAATACACGACACTCGATTTATAGACTTAAATTAAAAAACCGTTAACGAAGACTGTCTGAAAATTATAATTACGATTAAGTAATAAACAGTAGACCCCTGGGTCCAGTAATAAAAATAAAATATCTATGATCCATCAATACAATAACAAATATTTAAATATCTAATAATAGTGCATATTATGTTGTATCGATAAAATATTGACTAAAATAAGCGACCAGTTTGTACATTTTAACTGTCGATTTATATAGAAAGTACGTTCAATAAAAAATATAGCATTATTTAATATTTTAATACGCATATGGGTAATATTGACAAACTCCGTGTATAAAATAACTGGGAGGTTTATTAAATTAATTACGATCGTTCATTACAATTATAAAATGGTTATTACTTTTGTAAGAGAAAGATGAAATAAATGTTTATATAGATTAACAAACAAGTTTGTAGAAATAGTTAAGGATATAATAAAATTCACAAAAAGTTTGCAAAAACAATAATATGTTTTTTATTTCAACAAAAGTAGGTTTATTAATGATCAACAAATGTAGTTTGTTAAAACTACTCAAGATATTTCTCTGGGTGTACCTATATAGATAGTAGATTGTAGATATGTACTTAATATAACCTCTATACAGATTATTAAGCTTTATAATTTTCTATTGAGCATCAGATCTGTCAGCGAATTGAGAGTCGACACATTGGGAATTGGGTATCAACGACGTAGCAAGGCACGAAAAAAAGTGCGGTGGTAGTCGTAAAATCCGCGAATGATAAGACCATTTGGCCTAGCTGCTAGAATACCGCTGTACGTTGAAGCCTTAAATCTATTTAGTTGAATGTATTGACTATACTACTATAGTGACAATATACAGTTATTACAGGTGCTGTAAAATATGTATAATTAATATGATTATATAGCTAAAGTCCAACTAGGTAGCCGAACGATCACGAATATACTAATATTATTAGGCTGGCCTTATTGGCATATCGCACGCTGTCAACAGAATACCTATCAAAATTATGCCAGAAGAAATAATTGATGAGTTAAATATATAAATAGAAAGTTGGATTTTGTGTAATAACTTATAGATGTCTATGGGCAATGAGTAATTACTATGATGTGTTTAATTTAATCTTATATAATAATATTTAAATTCCATAATTATTTATTTATAAGCAGGTAGGTACTATAATATTTTGTTACAGAAAAAAATTATTATCTCCTCAGGTATTGGGTTACAGCTATATAATTTTTGAAACGTATCTATTTTGTGTTTGCAATGCTATAGTTATTAAGTTATCACAATTGTAAGGTTACTTGGTAGTGAGGGGGCAAAGCCCCTCTCGAGCATCACGAGATCAGTGAGCTCTGGATAAATTAATAGGTACCCCCCTCCCTCTTTAGGACAAAATACTAAATACGACACTGTGTTGGACAGATATAACTGAAGAAATCGATTACGGCGGTGAAGTGAAAGTTTAGTGGAATGAAAACCAGTGTGCGCGTATGTGTGTGAGAGAGAGAGAGCCTCTTTACGATCACAATCCGCGGCCCGCAGTCTTATCGTCCGCACGATGGCTCGCGTACCACCACTGTCATGTCTCATCGTACTGCCACTGATCACGCTTTACGCGACATATCGTAAGTACTTGTACATATTTTGTCAAAACTCATAAAAATAATGTATAAATAAATGCTGTATGTATGATCTGTCAAGGATTTTTATTTTATTTTATATAAATCAAAAACTTATTGTATGCATATTGCCTATAAATCGTTTCGTATTCGTCCGGGTAGAAACCACGGGTAGAAAACCCACCGATTGGTTGTGTGACCATCATCTTTGAATAAAAAAAAACGTCATACAAATAATAATATTATATTTGTTCCTTATCCCGAGTTTGTGGGTCAGACAACGAAAACCGGGTACGATGCGTCCCTTTTTCAATCCATTTTCGTATATTGCTATAACCCAATGCTGCATAATATTTATATAAAACGTTTGAGTGAATGTTTTTACGATAATGAGGTGGCGTAGGTATTTCGTATATATAATAATAATAATAAATGGGTGCTTGCAAAGTAATCAAATTAAAAAAATCGTCAAAGAATATTTTTGATGATTACTTTCGATTAACTATGTATTTTGTATTTAAGTATTTTCGACGTCTTCCACCACTCTTCGAAATAAATCGGTCAATTTTACTTACGGTGTTGGGTGACACAGTCCGAACGCAACGTATCGAACATAATTTATTTTGGATTGAGGTCACCGCGGTGAACCCGCCACGTTATATTATATGTTAATAATAATATATTATATACAATATATACTTACAACTTATAACATTATATGATTATTGATTTAACATTGACTTAAATTTAATAGTGACTTCTATGTAGGACATAAAATCTAATTGTATTACAACTAACAGCATATTACTCGAATGCTATATTGTATATTATACTTTGTGATGTAGTTACATATGTATCAAATAGTTTTTGCCAACATTATAAAATTAAAATACTATACGAGTCGTCGAGTTACAAACGTTAGTATGTCTAAACAAAAATAAATAGTTTTCCAACGACACCTCATTTTTACTTTAAATGCATTAACACTTTCAACTCTTACAGTAAAGGTTTGACCAATTCATAACTATTGGTAAAATATTAGATTTGTAATTTTTTTGAAAATATTACCCGTGAACGGTGAACTACATATGCATATCTTGAATCTTATATATAATTGTTCAATCAAATAATAGTTTTATCGAATAACATTACTATGATACTTATATTATATTATTATACTATATTAGTATTATATTTCTATACATCTGTACCTTTCAGCCCCTACTCTAAACGCGATAAAATTATTAATAATAATTTAGTTAAGATTTGAAGCCTAAATATATTCATACAGTCATCACTCATCGGTAATTGGAATGTTACGAAACCTATAATACTGCGATTTAGCAAGTTAGCTAGTACCTATAAAACAATTTAAACAAAACGAGTGTATTTTATTGATTATTACTTTTATTATAATTACCACTCAAAAGACGAATAAAAACTGTAACATACCGTAAAAAGAGACAAACAGTTAATATTATAACGGAACTATATAAAATAATTAATATTTAAGATCGGAATTAGCCTCTATAGGATAAAAAAAATATATAGAAATAGGCAATAGCTATAAAACAAAATCAAAAATTTGAGTTGCACGATTACTGACAATAATTCTTTATGTAGGTATAAAGTCCAATAATTAGATAGTGTTTATACCTATATAGTTTTTTTCTGACCTTAAAATGTACCTATAATATTGGACATAAATGTATATACAGTATATTGATCGGGACTTCCTAATGTTGCGGAGGTACCTACATTTGATTTTTATTTGTACGTCAAAGGGTCAAACGCCAGTACATGTTTTTTATTAAAACTAAAATATATTTCTAATTTAGAATGGTCGGATAATACACAAAAAAGTGTATTTTCTACGATTTATTATATATATATTTTTTTTTTTATTAGAGTTAAGGCTTCAATTACTAGGTTATTAGCCTGAGGTACTGTAGGGGAGGGTACTGTAGATTTGTTTACACGTGTGTGTTTGTTTTGGCAGAATTTTTAATTTTGGCACCCGTAGGTATCAATGTATTAAACAAGATAGCGTAGCAATAAAAAATGTTACGTAGGTAAATAACTGTGTATAAAAGGCAATGAATAAATGAATAAATAAATCACGGCCATTGATTTACAATGTATATTTAAATTGTTTTCTGGTAAGTAACACTGCAAGTGTATGTGAATTATGCATATAGCATATTGTTTGATTGCTTATAATTATACTGATTATGTATGTACTTAAACAAACTAATTATCTCCGCAAGATTATATAATATTATGTAGAAAATATAATATATCTAGGAGAGCTACTTACATTGTATATTTGTAGCTACAGTAGACGTCTCTTATACAACTCAAATTTGGACCAGCACAAAATGAGTCTTATAACCGATTGAATCTTATAGCAGTGGAACAAAAATAAACGTACATTTTAAATGGCTATATTATATTGTGCACCGTGTCGTCGATATTTATAAATTATAATGCATAATATACGTTTTCCATGTATACGAGGTAGGTATGTTTATACTACCTATGTTTTACTCAAATTAAATTTTAATTACAAACACCTAAAAGTACCGGATTTTATAAACGAAAAGAAAGTAATAGAAAAATGCATTTCTGCGTAGATGGTATGTCGAGTGTTTGGTCGTAAAACTCTCATCAGTATCGTTACGGATAGCATGTTTGGCTCGTTGCTACCTAATATTATTCAAATGCGTAGGAGTAGTAACATAATGTGTAATTCATAATATTAAATAGCACTATAGCAGCGTCGTCGGGCGACATGGGCCATACAACTTTTTTTTTTTTAATAAAGAAAGTTAAATGATTCATGCGTTGACTAATATAAATAATAATAGGTACTATATGTATATGTTTACATAATATAACCTGCATTTATAGTCAATGTACCTATGGATTATGCATATTTAGTGTTTGAAGTATGAAATATTTCACGACAACGTGAAACATTGAAATTTTTCTTAACACAAATAAAAACACAATTTATTTTTTTTTTTAACACAATGTTTAGTGTTCTAAATTCTAATGTAATAATTCATTAGGTATACAAGATACATTTATAATATTGTATACCTACTTGTATCATTTAAACATTAAAATATTTAAAAATTTTGAATACCATTTTAAATGTATAATACCAAAGGCTAATACATATAGGTACCATACAATTATGAAGTTAATTTATGACAACTATATTTAATTATAAAACTTATTTAAAAATAAAACAAAATTTGTTAAAATACGGAAATATTTCACACATTTGAAATATTTCATTTTTTTTAAATTTCATGAAATTTTTAAACACCATGTATATTACATTATTACACCATATATTATAAGTTATTATAAGACGTAGATATTAATTTGATTTCAAAATCAATAAAAATACCTTTAATCATGTCTTTATATAAAACGAAAATACTTAGGTAGGTACGTCGTATTATACAAGGCAGAATTTCAAGTATCTACATAAAATAAATAATTATTATAATATATATATTTCGACATTTCATTACTACTAGGTTTTCGTTAATTTTCCTGTAAAACTATTTACCAATCACAATAATCTTTATTTTAGAATATTTATCTAGCACGGTATTTTCTTCTTTGAAATTGTTTGTAATTTTATAAGCATATTATAATTTAATAAATAAGTATAATTATTATACCCGGTATTTTTCTGAAAAATAATGTATCACAGCAGTACAATATTAATGTGGTTGTGTGAAAAAGGAATATTTATTTTTCTAACAAAATTTAAATTGGTTTTCTGCACACTGTGCTCTTGATGATTTACCTAATAATACTATTATACAGGGTGATTCATGAAGCGTAAAACACTCATTATCTCAAAACGTATTAATGTTTTTGAAAATATTTTATTACATAGTTTCAAGTTGTTAAAAAATAACGTTTTTATTAAAAAATTATAATATTTTTATCCTTTTATTTTTTTAAGTTTTTTACTTTTTTGAAAGACAACATTGTTTTAATTTTAATTTTCAAAGCAGAATATTTTTCTAAGTTTTTTGATACATAAAAATCGAATTTAGGACGAGTAGTTTATGAGTTATAAGTATTTAAAGTTTTGATTGGCAGAGTAGTGGACAAACATTTTGCGGGGTAACCCCGTACCACTCCACTCCGCCCATCGAAACTTTAAATACTTATAACTCATTAACTACTCGCCCTAAATTCGGGTTTTATGTAACTTAAGAAAATAAAAGGATAAAAATATTATAATTTTTTAATAAAAACGTTATTTTTTAACAACTTGAAACTATATAATAAAATATTTTCAAAAACATTAATACGTTTTGAGATAATGAGTGTTTCGTGCTTAATGAATCACCCTGTATATTATTTATATATTACTATATTATGTACGATGTAGGTGCCTACCTATTATATAATTACATTATATTATATGCTTTATATATAAGAAGAAAAAATGTTTTGTACAATGTTATTGAGTAAAAGTCGAAAATGTGTACTTATAGTACCAATTCCCTATAGGGACATTTTAAAAACCGAAAAAAAGAAAAATTATGAATAGTGAAAATTATTATTTATTTCATATTGCCTTGATAAATAAGATGAAATAAATTCATTTTTTATACCTAATTTTCGTTGTATTATCTTGATTACCTATGTGACAAGGATAATTATCAAGTTAACACCTTGCGTATTTCTGTAACCTAATGATGTTGATGTTTTTATTGTGTTACAGACGTAAACGCAACTATTTTTGTGCCTGAAGAAATCCCATCGTTGTTGTCTGTAGTGTACAGTAACATGCCACCGATCAAGAAAGGTAAAGATCGATAAAACAATAAATATAGTATATTATATAAAATAGGTATAATATTGATTGAGTACCAATGTAATATTTATAAAAAATGATTGATTTCTTTATGAATAGATATAATAATAATATCAATATATGATAGGTAGGTATATAACATTATATTTCAAGACTAATGCGTATATTTTGTATTTTAGATTCTGAGCGAAGCGATGAATGTATTGATTTTACAATGATGTGTGTTTTTTTTTTTATTTTTTTTTTTATTTTTTTTTATTTTTGTGTCTGTCATCACCTTTTAGGACAGTAAAAGTGCTTGGATAATTCTTCAATAGTAACTTTTCTGATAGGAAAGTGAATCTAGTTGGTACTTTGGGGGGTCAAAAGTAAAAATTTCTCAGTAGTTTTCACAAGCGACGTGAAAAACAAAAGAAAAATTAAGGAAAAACGGGAATTTTTACGCAAAATCTGTTTTCGAGAAAATCTATTTTGGTTTTTGGTGTAACTCTAAAACAAATGACCGTAGGGACATGAAATTTTGACTGAATGTTTATATTAGCATTTTCTATACACCATAAAATTTACAAAATATTTTGACTCTTTTTGAGCTGTTTACGGCCATTGTCCGTTTTCAATTTTTTTAGTTTTTTTTTCTATAAATATCAATAAAATTTTATCTGTTGAGTAAAAAAGCTTGAAAATTTAATAGAAGGCTCCTAGGTTATTGTTTCAAAGGCAGATGAAAAAAATTAAAAATCCTTAGTCACAGTTTTTAATTATAAGCATTTAAAGTTCAAATTTTGACAAAATACGGAAAAATCACGAAAAATAGCAAAATATTTTGATGAGAATTCATAAAAATTTTCCCTTTTAAATCTAAGATTTGAAAATGTAATATAAGATTACTGATAAGTTTGTCTACCTTTATCAAAAAAAAAAAATGTCTAGAAGAAACTTAAATTAAATTTTTATGAGCGTCAGAAATTTATATTTTTACAACATTTGATATTTACTTGATTTCTCATGTAACAATTTTCTTATTTTATTGTAATTAAAAAACGAATTTTTAACTTTTATGGCTAAGGATTGACAATTTAAAACAAGGCTCCACGTAAATAGGTTATAATATATAAATTACTTTATTCACAATAATATCATCAAATATACTTGGTAAAATCATAGACTGACTGACCGTTTTCGCTCAGAATCGTTTTTTTTATACAATGATATTATATCATTGAATTCAAATTTAACACCATCCATTACAGTGACCCACTTGTAACCTACTTTACAGCAGAGCGACATCCACTTATCCACCTTTTTTGTAATGTAAATTTATAATTTAAAATTAATGTTGATTTGATTATTTAATGGATGGCCAAAATATATCTCCCATGTATGCTTTTTCTTATTCGGCCCCGCATATAACAGTCCCAAGTAATTTGTTGTATACCTAGTAAATAATTTTGAATTATAAATTTTTAATAATTGTTATTTAATTTGTTTTACGACTTTTGTAATTCATTTATCACTATATTAAATTGGTTTATCAAAAGTAAAAATAATTAAATAAACTCGCTATTATGGGCTATTATAGGCCATAAATATAAAGTTTGAAGTTTTACTTAAAAGTAGAAAAAATAATATTTCTCAACTTTTAAATTGTGAGCGGATCGAATGTATGTATTATATTTACAATAATATATTATTTTTTTTTTATTTTTTTCTCTCTGTCACTAAAATTTGGGGTACCCAATAAAAATGCTCAGATTCTTGAGATCAGCAGTTTTTCTGATAGAAAAGTGAATATAGTTGGTACTTTTGAGAGATAAAAATCGAAAATTCCAACTAGTTTTAGAAAGCATCATGAATAACAAAAAAAAAGTGAAAATAAAGTAACATTTAGAGAAATTTTTCGAATTTTGAAGTTTTTTAAAATTATTCTAAAAAAGCTTGAAAATTGAATGCAATGTTCCTTATACGTGTCATTAATGGAAGTTCAAAAAAATATTTAAGATATTACACGATTATTTTTTATATATGCATTTTAAGTTCATATTTTGACAAAATTCATCAAAATTTCTAATTTTTTTCAGTTAGAAATTCATGAAAGTTTTTCTTTTCATAGCTTGCATTCGAAATTTTAATAGAAAATTCTCCACATATTTTTCTATCTTAAACAAAAAAAAAGTTTACCACAATGTAACATTAACTTTTTATGAGCGTTTGATTTTAAAATTTTTACAGGTAAATTAACGAACTTTCATGTATCGATTTTTGATATTTTGTTGCAATTCAAAAGTAAATAACCAAAGTGATAGAAACTCAACATTTTCACCAACTATTAAAATGACTATTTTTATGTTTATCATAAAATGTTCAAACTATTTTGACTCTTTCTGAGCTATTTATAGTCAGTGGCGTCATTTCAGTTTTTATTAGACTAGGGCAACTTTTTACGGCTTTTCCGACGAAACATTTTTTTCACTCAGATTCTCATAGCATAGTGCCATAGTGGTTAAGGGTTGGGGAGGTGTAGTAGATGTGCTGACTTAAGGTTGATGTAAACAGTAGACGCTATTTATAACCATGAAATATTTTAGATTTTTTTTTAACTATTACATTTTATCATTTATACAAGTATGATATACTGACACAGCGTCTCCGTTCATAGATCAGATTTATCATTATATTCAAATATAACACATCCATTACAACGACGTACTCGACGACTACAGTACAGCTGAGCGGTACCCCCTAATTGCCCACCTTTTTAAATTGATGTTTATTTAATTATTTTAGAACATTTTAGATGGCAACAAACTTTTAAAAAAAGAAACTCTTTTCTATTAATTCATATTTAAATAATTAGCACTTTACTTTAATATAAGCTAAAATTTATAAATATTATGATGGTTATTTTGTTTTATTGTTATTCTTATAAAACATTATAAATTAATTAGAAATGCATTTATTTTTAGAATTGACATGCTTATATTTTTAAGTTATTAGTTTGTGGTCTTTAATTACAGAATTACGACTAGCAAACACAATCATATAAATGCATAGGGACTATGTTTAAGGTTTTTTAGTCTTTTTTTCCGAAATCACACGTTTTTCTAACGATTGATCGGACGTCTTCATCGGATTATAAATAATTCTGTTTTCGTTTTCAGGTACCGACTCGAAACTGGGCGTGGGTTTTCGGTTGGGTCCGAACGCAGACGTGCAGTTCCAGCTGGAACTTGGGCCGCAGACCAACACGTTACCCATCGGTGGCAGTGCAGGGGCGAACACTGCCTCCGCACCCGCAGTGGCGAATAAGAGGCACGCGACCGTCGGACAGGGCAGTGGCGGCAAGCCAAAGGACTGGCTGAACGCGTGGCGGTTGCAGATGAGTCCTGGGTACGTGGTGGACGATGAAAGCCATAATGTTGTCTCCGGTGAAGTGATGGGCAGCAGTGGTGGCGGGTCCTTGGACGCGGTGGCGCACTTAAGACAGCTATACAAACCACAACCGATTACCGCATAGCCGGAAACACTGCAATGTAGACACTAGTTGTAGTAGTGTATAGTACACTAGGCTATTAATTATTATGCATTTAATTTACACCAAACGATATTTATTTTTTCCATTCCCCCGTTGTTTTGTAAACGCAGTACAGGTTGATATTTAGGTATTTATTAGTATTGTTAGGTATTGATAATTTATATATTATGTACATATTAAGTAGTTATAATATCATTGTAATTGTAATCGGAAGACCTCTTGAAATAAATAATAAATAAAAATTTTACATGGCGTGATTATAAAAAAACTTAGATTTCTAATGAATGTCCGCTAACTAGCATAGGTAATCAATCCGGCCTTTTCATCCCTTGGCCAAATTTAAATTATTTAAACCTTATATTAGGAAATTTGTAATTGGCTTGATATTTGTATTTACCTATCATATATTCTTACCCAAAGGCAAAATGTCAAAACTTGATATTACTCGTAAAAGAATAACATAATATGCCTACAATCTATATGCTCACATTATAAGTTATAGCAATTATTTTAATAACATTTGTAACAATTGTAAATGCATATTAATTTTAATTAATAATTTAATCACTGTTTGCATAGCTCTGTGTTTTTAGTTGTTACCTAGTAGTACATACCGTAAATATTTTTGAAACATTCAATGTAATATATCTTAAGAACATTGGAGTTATATATAACTTCAAAATATATAACTCAAGATAATTTTAAAATATTTTCTTGTATATTTAGACAATATTTGAAAAGATAATAATTACATTGAAGCATAAATACAAATTATTGCTGATATCAATTTTATAAGAATGTAATAGTAATTAAGATAGTTTATATGAAATACTTGATATATATTATATTATAATCTCAATTAAAATTATTTATAATTATATGTAGTATGGGTAAATTTTGTATTCATAAAAAACAAATTGAAAGTTATACAAGCTATTTTATTATCCGTGGGAAAGTTCCGTTATATAATATTGTAACCATAGGCGCAACTAGACCTGCAATTTAAGGGGTGCTAAAATTTAGTATACCTTGGTAACCCGTGGGGGGCTTCCCCCACCAACACACAACTTCAAAGCTATTAACAACATGCTTTTATAACTCAACTTCATATTTATATTAATTTATATGATAACACATTTGATATTTTGATAATGATTAATATTAAGGAACAATCACTAAAAACATTATAATTAATAATTAATTACAATAACTAATAACAACTATTTAGATAACATATTATAATCTATTATTTTAAAACAATTTTCCTGGTTTTTGTGTTATATCTATCTAACACTGTTTCCGTTTGTATTTTATTTGATAAATCCCTCTCAATATTTAAAATTGACAAGTCACTAAAGCGCTGCTGCAACATACTTGTTCTTAGCCAATTTTTGATACGTCTCATACTAGAAAAACTACGTTCACAAGTTGCAGAACTTATTGGGATTGTAATTGCAATTTGAAGTAGCTTATACAAGTTAGGAAAAGCTTCTTTATTTATTTTTCCTTTAATGTCATCAAAATTGAAATCTGGTGGCAAACAGTTTTTGAAAACCATCATTTCAGCTTTTAATAAATCGATTGAAACTTTTGTCACATTCTGAAATTGAATAGTAAAAATAATAAAAATATTAAAGTTATAGTAACTTAAGAGGACGCCACACGGGCAAAAATACCGTACAAAAACATGCCAATTTTGTTCCAATAATACGGCTTACTGAATGGTTTTAGAGCAAAATACCTTTATTAAAAGTTGTAGAGGAGAGTTATATCGGGTGACGTATAAGACTCGATTTTTGATATTTTAATTTTTTATACCAATTATTCGCAAGTAAAAAAGTGAAAAAAAGTCAAAACGCAAAACAATTTTATCGATTTTGAGAAGGAAATATCGAAAATCGAGTCTTATACGTCACCCGATATAACTCTTCTCTACAACTTTTAATTAAGGTATTTTGCTCTAAAACCATTCTGTAAGCCGTATTATTGGAACAAAATTGGCATGTTTTACAGTAAAAAAAATTTAATTACGGCCGTCATGTGCTGCTTTTGTTTCTAGCGGCAGCGTTTGTCCCCTCCTAGCTCCGACATCCAGACTCGCCGGCCGCCGGCAGGTCAAAACCGGTCTGTTATCGGCGGTCCGCGCTTCGCACGTCGTTGCATTATTTTTATATATACCTATTACGTTCATATTATTATTTACGTGAAATAAAACATAGTATAATAATTATGCTCGATTTATTACGATGCCCGCGACCGTCCTTGCATTACCGTATTGCCGTGACATCCGCGGCTGTGAGTAAAACTTATTTTTTAGTTCCAAAAACACGGCTGACTGACTGGGTTTAGATCAAAAAACCTCTTATAAAAGTTTAAGAGGAGAGTTGAATCTGTTAACGTATAGCACTAGATTTTTGATATTTTAGCTTATTATACCAATTATTCACAAATCAAAAAAGTGAAAACAAAAAACAAAAAATGCAAAACGATTTTATATATTTTGAAAATGAAATATCGAAAATCGAGTCCTCTAATTGTATATAAAATATTCATAACAAACTCTTCAAAAACATTTAAAACTAATTTCTATATAACATATAATATTTATTGTGTTAAAAATATAAGAATTTATAAAAACTAAAACTCATTATTTTATTATTATTTATTTATTACGGGCAGTGAGCCCAATATAATGTACAAAAATATATAAATTCAACCTAAGTGGGTGTTTCAGTTACCCAACTTTACAAGTAGCAATTTTATAGAGATAATAGTAATAATAAAAAACACACGATATAGTATATAATGAGACATATATATTACAATTTTTAGGTACATAATAGTAATAATACAATTTTTTTTTTAATATCTAATAAACAAGTGAGGGTGCTCATTGCCAAGGCAAATCATAAAATAATTAGTGTATTAGATATCTTTACAACACAACTATACAAATTAGTAATTACTTTAAAAGTAACAAATAAAATTGAATTTATAAAGGTGATGCATTTCAATCCGATTATACATTCGATTATTTGAACAATTTCATTAAAGTATGTTATAAAATAAAATATATTTATACAAGAACATTTATACAATATATAAGTGTAGAAAAAAGTAAGATAAACATATACCTACATACTAATTATTAACTTCCGAAAAAATAATATAAATGTTGTGAATGGTATTTGACAATTATATAATAATATATAATATCAGGTATACGTACTAAGAACCTTTACTAAATTAATTTTTAGAACTTGGAGGATTGTAACTTAAATTAATGTTTTCTATAGCTAATTTTTTTGCTTTCCTATTTAAATAAAATGTTGCTATAAAATATATTAAAAAAACTATTATTATGACAACTAAATATTTGTTTGTGTATATAAATTCATACGTTTTATCTACAATAAGCGAATTTATTAACATATCTTGTTGGTCTAATTGTTTATTTATTGTATTGAACGCATCTTTATTAAATTTAATATTTTTTATTTCATCGAAGTGGATAGGTTTGGGATAGGCCTGATTAGAAAAATTGAATACATTACAGCATGAATCATTTGTAAGAGATAAGTCTACTGGAATTGAGAAATATGTTTGATTTAATACTTGTTCAGTTTTTAGTACACCTTTCGAGGTGTAAGCAATACACCCAGACTTCAAGTATAACTTTCCAGAACTTTTAACTTTAATTTTTTGAGTGAAAGACTGTTTATTACAAATTATAGTAATTGTAGTGAGTTTTTCACATACGAAAAACCAATGATTTTTGAAAAATGAGGGATACCACATTTCTGTTTTGAATTCAGAGATATAAGTATCACATTGAGGTGGTTTAGTTAAAGAATTTTTTAGTAATTCTGTTACACATGTGGGGTCCGTGTCACAATTATGTATAATTTCATTAAATCCACAAACAAATATTTTATCCACTACTTTACAGTTATTTAAATCTGGCCATATAAAATATTTGGTCATTATTTTGTCCATTAACAAATACATAGAATTTTTAGTCATATGCAGAAATTGACCATGTTCATTAATTGGAATGTAAATAGGTAATATGTAATAAACGTTGAAATTTCCTATAAGGCACAGAGGAAATTTTAAAGAAAAAATAAATCTGTCATTTATTGTGTGCATTTCAATACTTAATATTTTGAATATTTCTTGAATATTATCCTCATCAAATTTAACAGGGATTTTCAAATCATCCGGGAGTATACTCTGAATATTTTTTATTTCCGAAAGCAATTGGTCAGGTGTTATTATAAACGCATCTACTACATTATTCTGTACGTTAGAAATTACTTTTTGCAACCTACTAATAAACATGTCCAATTCAAATATAGTGTTTTCTAAAAGAGTTATCGAACTCAAAATAATGATTTTTCTGTCTTCCTTAGCTATTTCAATAATCAATTCGTTCACTTTTTTCTCGCCTTCTTTCATATTTGCATCAAATATTTTCTTATTTTCATTAAATGATGTAACGGAATCATTCAAATTAATTATTGTGCTTTTTAGTATAGATATCTGATCATGAACAATACGCATAACATCTTTCTCATTGTTTTCTAATTTATCGATCGTACTATCATATCTTCGTACATCGTCAGCATCGGCTACTCCAAACATCCATTTTAATGCCGTACCCCCAAACTCAATAGATCGCTTAACTTTTTTGTTATGTCTACCCATTTGTACAATTAAACCTATCTCGTTTTCCAATCTGTTCGCGTGTTTTTTTAACTGATACAAAGTTATAGAAATGTCTTTGAACGCAATTAGTTCAATTGAGTTTAACATTTGTCTAATATTTCTAAGACTGTTATTTAAAAATTTTAAATCCATATATGTGTTTACTGTCCAACTACTTCCGCAAGCTCTACCATTACCTATGAGTTCGTACTGCAAACCCGGGCTATCGCTGGTTGATGTTAATTCGAACAAGTCTTCTTCATGGTTACCAAACGTCGTAGAAATTTCTATGGTAAATAACAACAGCAGTATTTGATAAACGACCTTCTGAAAGTCCATTTTTTTTTTTACTTTTTTTCTTCTGTGTCCAATAATTATATTTGACGTACTATGATCGTATATCTACAACAATAAGATAAAGTAAATTTAGATCATGTGTAATAAGTATGAACAAATAATGATAATACAATAATATCAATAACACTAAGGTCATGATTACATTTTTTTAAACATAAAATTTAATTTAATAATATGAAAATTTGTTGCATTTTTCTTTTTATATTTTTCAGTATATTTGGCTTTGTTTGTTTTACTTGTAAAAAATTAAATTTATTTATGAAAAACACCTCTAAAGAAAAACCTAGGAAATCTAGGTATAAGTACATAAAGAGTCACCAATTTCTATAAATCAGGCCCCAATTGTGGGATCGACATGTATAACAATTAATATTGAAATCAGAGTTTGGCATCATCGTTCGAATACAATTTTATTTAGATGATTATTTTGATAATATTTTATTCGAATAAAAAATTATTTTGATAATTATAATTTTACAATTATTCGAATAATTTGAAAACAATATTATTCGAATAACAAATGATTCGACTAATTTTTCATTCGAATAATTATCTAGATAATATTTTGCTCAACTCTGATTGAAGTACCAAAATTAATTAAGAATTGAATTTTAAAAAAAAATTGGTAAATAAAATCAATTTTCTTACCTGTTTCAATGTTTGAATTTTGCTTGACGAATGCTGTCGAATACCAAAGTCCGTTGATCTTTTAACTTAAAGTAGTAGAATGGCGTTATATGTTTATAAGAAACTATTCAAATAAACACGGAAAATAAAGGATTGTCGAAACACTGTGTATTATAACGTACAAAAAAATTGTTTATTCTATCTTGAAGGCTTGCATTCGATGGTGTACTATGAAGTACTGATCAGTAAAATGTATTCGATAACGCGCGGGATATTGAATATTGTTTGTTACAATGATATTATTATTATATTATAATTGATATTATATAGACTAATATTGTATTGTATTATAATTAGTATATTATTAATATAATTTAAACTAGTTAAATGTTTTTTTTATTTTTTAATTTCTTAGATTGCAACTCAGTAAGTTGTAAATCCAATTCAAGTAGTTTATTTATGGCTGATTAAAATGTAAGAAGAGTTATACCGAGTGACGTATAAGACTTGATTTTCGATATTTCATTCTCAAAATCGATAAAATCGTTTTGCGTTTTCAGTTTTTTACTTGCGAATAATTGGTATAAAAAATTAAAATATCAAAAATCGAGTTTATACGTCATCCTATATAACTCTCTTCTACAACTTTTAATTAAGGTATTTTGCTCTAAAACCATTCAGTTGGCCGTATTATTGGAACAAAATTGGCATGTTTTTGTACGGTATTTTCGCTGGTTTAGCGTCCTCAGTGTAATATAGAATAATATAAATAATAATATGTATTATAATCAATGGTTTTATGGTAATACATTCGAAAATATGGGTAAGTATAAAAATTAAATACATAATAGTTATGTCTATATTGATATTTTTACAAACAAAATGTAAATCGTAAGTTATTGTACGTGTAAAATATTGTCAACTCGAATGCCTAAAATGTTAGTACTAATAGTACTACAATTAAAGGTACGGTAGAAACTAGATTTTCTTGGCAACATAATATTGTTATATACAAATAGGTATACAATTGGGCAGACAGTGGCTTTAATTAAAAGATGGTTAGTGCATAAGAGCGAATATTTAAAATATTATGGTGGCAATGAATTTAGGTGTATGCATTTTATTTCGATTCGACACATCACGGACGAACGTTCATAAGATAATAAACAACGCTCCCGAACGAGCAATTCGTCGGTCGTTACACGGCTGTGTGTAGTGGGCGCGGCTTAAACGTCGCGTGCTTGCGGATCACGAAAACACCTAACAGCGCATTCTCTTGGTCATTGCATGGTTTCGTTTGCCCGTGTGGCGTCCTCTTAAACTACACTACTGAAAAAAAAATTGAATTCAATATTGAAATTGTATTTAATATTATATCAATTTTACTTTATAGTTATTTATGAACTCTAAGCTTCCTTCATAGTTCATATTCATAAAATTATCAACGGAGCAAGCCATAGATAAACTGTCTTCAGAGAACCTATATTTTAAATTAACGATTATAGAATCAATTATTGGATAGTATAAATTTTGTCTCCAATAGTCTTCAACAGATTGTGTAATATTTGGTTCATTTTCTTCTCCAGTTGTTAATTGTAAGTAAAAATTGTTCAAAGATTTCGGTTGAGTTCTTATCCGTTTCCTTCCTAATCATTAAATACATTTTTTATTAGTAACTTAAAATTAAATTACTGTTATATGTATTTAAATTTTGATTTTTGTGAACATGAATTTTGTTTTGATGGTATTGTTAATTAATAATTATTACATATGAATGTCTAAGAAATGTATTTCACACATAAAGTTAAAACTTATTTAAGAAAAACCTTTAGATTTTACAAAGGTTTACAGTTAATCTAATATTTACCTTTGTGTGGTACTTCAAGGGTTATATCATTCTCTTCAGCTAAAGATGTAATTTTTTGCCAAAATGTAGAAAATTCAATGTCAGAACGTAATTTTTCAATACTTTGTATACTTCCATTGATAATGCTTTTTGCTTTTCCTAAAGTGGCATTTTTAGATTGTAATGTGACACTTATTATATTAATGATACCAAGAATGTCTTTCAATAGAGTAACTCCAATAAAAAAAGCACAGTTTTGTATTTGACCGAGAATACCTAAAATTATAATTAAGAAAAAAATTCAACAATTAAAAATAATGTATCAAATTATAATTACATTACATAATTTTTTTTCAATTACCGATAGCTTCAATAGCATCTTTGTCCACTTGTGCTTCAACTTCATTCTTTAAAAATTCTAATATTGATGAGTAATTTTTTATCATCGACTCGCAATTTTTATAGCGACATACCCATCTTGTATCGCATATCCTGAGAAAATTTCCTTTTTTTAAACCTAGTTTAGATTGAACTTCAATGAGTTTAGCATTGTTGGATGGTCAAGAGAAATGAACATAAACCATTTCTAAAGTATTAAAAATACTTCGAGCTCTCTATAAATGTTAATACAGATTATATAATTATATGATAAAAATTTTATTATTTTATAGCCGTATAGGCATTCTGTTAAAAATACTTCAATGAATTATTGTTTGATTATTATTTTATTATTATTATTATTATTTTTATTATCTTAAACTAATTAATACCTTTATTCCTTTACACATATCCACAACAATCAAATTTAATCTGTGTGCCATACAGTGTGTGTATATGGCACATGGAAATTGTTGTTTAATTTTTGCCTGGACACCTCCAAGGTGTCCAGCCATTACGCTGGCACCATCATAAGACTGAGCAACAATATTTAATGTATTGATATTAATACTTAAATTTTGAAAACAATTAAAAACAGCAGAAATAATATGGTTGGCAGTTTGTCCATTAGAAACATCTATGAATTGCAAAAATCTTTCACGTGCCTCAAGACCAACAGCATACCGCACACATACAGATAACTGTTCTTCTTTATGGGACCTGTGGACAAATATATATTTACATTTAAAAAATATTAATTTGATCAAAATATAGGTATATATGACTATTATAAATATTACAATGGTGAAATATATTGTACCTGGCTTCATCAACCATAAGTGCAAAATTCCCAGAAACAACAATTTCCTCAACAATAATTTCTTTAATTAGGTCAGCACTTATTTTAATAATTTCGTCCTGCACTTTCCAACTGGTATGGTTAATTTTATTCTCATATACATTTTTCAAATCTGGCATGAACTTTGAAAATACCATATGGCACATTTCCTTATAATTACCTAAAATTGTATTTATATTATTACAAGAAAATATTAATTTTATTAATAAATAATAACATTATAAATGTACCTTGATTTAAAGAATCTAAATTTTCATTATGTCCTCTAAATGCTATGCCTTGCTTAGCAAGGTATAACACAACATCTATTAAACTAGACATGTATTTGCGATTAATTTCAACTTGTTTTTTATGAGCGCTAGATAGTTGTGTCACAACAGATCCTGTCTTTAAACTACTTTTATATGCACACATTTTTGATAAATTAGTCAAATGAGTACTGGTAGAAGAATGTTTTTTTGATTTTACAAGAAACTGAAAAAAATGTGGTCGATTATATTAATCATGATACAAATTTAGTATTCAATACTAACGTCTAACACACTAAGTTATTCTAGCGAAGTTTAAGTTTTTGAATAATTTTTATTTTTTAATTATTTTATTTGTAAAAATACATATACTATTACACTTCAAAATAAACTACTTACCTTTTGCCAATTATTGAACCCAGATTTAATCCATATATTTTCACCTGAATTTTCTGAACCGAAAGTTCGGCAAACAAAGCAGAATGCAGCGTTACGCTGAACACTGTATTCTAGCCAATCACATTCATTGTACCATTGGCTTCGAAACGATCTTTGTTGTGTTCCAAATTTAATTTTTTTATATTCCTAATTAATAAATAATAATAAAATTAATCAGAAAAATATTAAACACCTTATTATAGTTTTATTATTATTATTTTATTTTATTTATTTAAAAAAACTCATAAAACGAATTATTAAGTTTTTATATGTAAACAGAATAAATCTTACTGTAAGTATAGGACGACATGGGCCGGAATCTTTATTTCCCAAATCAAGAGTTGTATCACTTGTATGAGTAGTACTATTAGTAGAAATGTCAACCATGCCAGGATCGTCAATATCAGCTTCAATTTCGTTTTCCTCATTATTATCTTTAGGTTTCCGTTTCCGTTTTTTAAAAATACTAAACATTTTAAATACCTATCAATTCAGATTTACGGAGACGGAATACTGTTACCTGTTGGCAGTTCAAGTTTTGGGTACTGTATGTCTGTATAACGTGTGTCGTCGTCTCGTCGACTGTTGTGTAATGTTATAAGTTATATTTATAATTTATAACGATAACGCATATAATGGAAAACATACGGGTAGCGGATTACGTAGATATAACAGTTTAAAAATAACTATTAACACAACCAAATTCCCAATGCAATATACCTTACCTATCGGCTATCATGATATTATATTGTAGACCTCATGACAAACTATGTTGTCATCTAATATAACTATCTTCGAAACATTAAATATAAATAAATTATTCTAAAATAAAAATTTGAACAGAATAGGTAGGTACAATAATGAAATACCTACAGCTTACAAATCAAGGATTTGACTTTGAATTTTTGGGGGTGCTAATTTTTAGTCTGGGGGTGCTAAAGTCCCCCTAGCACCCCCCTAGTTGCGCCTATGATTGTAACGTGATCATAAAGTAAATGAATAAAGAAATGTATAATGATGAAAAAAAAATTTAAGTTATTAATAATTACATTTTATCTTTGGGCCGTACCCACTTAAATAAAAAAAAACAATACATAAATATTATAGTTACAAACTATATAATACATATCTTGTATTCAAAAGTAAAATAATAATAATAATGTCTTATTTAAAATTAAATTTTGTATTCATAAGAAATAAGTTAAAAGCTATAGGTATAAGCTATTTTATTATACGTGGAAAAGTTCATAATATAATATTGTAACGTATGATTGTAACGTGATCATAAAATACATGAATAAAGAAATGTATAATGATGAAAAAAAACTAAAAATATTATCAATATAAATATTTAAAAACAATACATCTATATCTATACTTCTATTAGTATATTATAAAGACGAATGATTTGATTGTTTGTATTGAATAGGCTCCGAAACTACAGAACCGATTTAAATGAAATTTGGTACATAGATAGTTTAGACACTGAGAAAAAACATAGGCTACTTTTTATTACTAAAAAAGGTCTGTAAGGGGCTGAAACGGGCTTAAAGGGGCTGTAAGGGGCTATACTGGTTCGAATTGAAAAATAATTTTTTTGTTGGATAGTCCATTCATTGAGGATGGTCATAGGCTATATAACATCACGCTACATTCAATTAATAGAAGTGCTCAAACAGAGATTTTGAGATTTATGATGGAAATATTTGCTTATAAATGATTGCTATTGGTTATAGGAGAAATAATTAATAGAATTAGTATTTATTTATTATTGGTTGCTATTGGTTAATCGGGCAGATCAGGTACAGGCATGAATCAAATCGAATTTTCACACATTGCCTACCAGGGTGGCTGAGTTGCACTTACTGCAGTGAGTTACACCAAAAAGGAGTTGAACAATCACAATTTGTTTAAGAGTTGTCATTTTTTACGGGCCACAAAGTGTGCAGGATCAGCTATAGCCTATATTAAAATATATACGTTTGTGTGCAGATCTCTGTGAAGAAGATAGGCTAATTTAAAAAGAGTTAAATTTGGTTTTTATTCGTCGGAATTTAGTACGTTTAGGTTAGGTTAGGACTATGTATTAATTGATTACATTAATCCGCCGTATTATATCAAAATAAACTTGGTATAACTTTGATACTTTAGAGTTAAATCATACACTTACGTACAAACCGCACCGGGTCCGCGATCTACCGCGGGTAGATTGCCTACCTGATAATATACTGCTGCGAATCAGAATTTTTATTCCAGGCATCAGAAAAGTTAAGATAAATTTTGAACACCGTACACCGAATATTAAATAACGAATTGAACAAAGTTTGAGTCATATAGAGTTGGTACATTTAACGGGCAACGAAGTGCACAGGATCAGCTAGTAAATAATATAGTTACAATCTATATAATACATTATACATCTTGTATTCAAAAGTAAACTAATACAAATAATGTCTTATTATTTCAATATTAAATTTTATATTCATTTTAAGTTATAGATCTTTTTCGGCATCTGAATTTTGAGAGTGGGTAGTTGGAATATCTTTTATAGTATTATAATAAGTAGTCAAGAGGCGGGCGGTAGCTCACCAGGTAGGTCATTCAAAAAAAAAATTGCCTGAAAAAATATTTCACTTTGCCACGCCACTGTTTAGTACTACATAATATACAAAAAAAAATTATACAACAATTTATAAATCAAAGAAATGAAATAATAAAATTTTTAACTCAATTTTTAACTTGTTTTTACTAATTTTAACACATTTACTTCTTTGATCAAATGGTTTTTGTAGGAAATCCAAAAATTAAGACTAAAAAAAAAACATGGCATTATATAACTGGTGGGTTGTACACAAATATTATACTATTTGAATCTAATTTAAGTATATAATTGTTAACTTATTTCTCCAGATAAATCCTCTTAATATTATTAATTTAAATTATGTTGATAGGTGACATCATATAAATGAAGGGTGGAAATGCAAAAGGTAGTATTGCCAAAAACCAAAATCAAGGAAATTTGTAACACATTTTCTGACGACTATAAACACTTAGAATAAGTTTATTAATATGTAAAAAATAAAAATAAATCTACCTAAATTGTAAACATTGTTTTTAATGCTTTGAACATTTCGTGTCAGACCAAAACGTGGTATTACCGGCAATACCACGTTTTGAAAAAGTAATGGCAATAGCACGTTTTAAAGTTGTTCATATTTCTGTTGATGCAAAACGCATTATTGCCGGCAATACCACGTTTTGAAGTAACATATTTGGCAATACAACGTTTTGAAATTAATCCTTTTTTTTTATTATTAAAACGAAGTATTATCATTAAAAATATATTTTTATAGCATCTGTTATATTTTGTAACTTTATTAATATCGTTGTACCACTAATAAAAATCACATTTTTTCTCTGTATAAAGGTTTGAATAAAACTAAATTAATTAAAATATTGAAAATTCTTTAATCTTGTAGACATACCTATAACAAAATTATAGGAAATACATGTTTAACCCTTTTTTTTATACATCTTGTATTAGTTGGAAATAAAAATGTAAAAAGTTTAAAACACAACACATTGTTTATAATATAAGATTACATAAAACATAATAATAAATTTATCATATTTAACATAACAAATTTATAATTTAATAAATTCCTTTTATAAAACCAGACTTGTAATCAGTTATCACATATTACACATTAATACAATATTATATTGAATTGTTTTCTAATAATATACAATTTGTATACTATCATAATATGATGAAATTACTTATTACAATTCCTTTAAATAATTATAAAACCTCAAATTGCTGTAGGTGATTGTTAAATTGTATTTAACATAATGTAAATGGTAATATCACGTTTTGCACTGATAAGAAGTTAGTTCCTATACATATAGCATACGCAATAACACGTTTTGGCATAAACTTGGCAATACCACATTTTGATAAGGCTCAAAATGTGGCAATAACACATTATGCACTGAACAGCTGTTTTTAAATCGATTTTGTTCATAGAAATAATCGATATTGTTTAATTTTGACCGCAAATTCGATATTACCGCATTTTTTCCATTCAGAATCGATGTCTAACTCGATTTTCGAATTTTTGGCAATACCACCTTTTGCATTTCCATCCTTCAAATATATAACTATAATAAGTCTATATATAATATCATCAAATTATACAAATTAAGTATAGCTTATACTTAATAAGATCATAGCTCCTTAAATTAGAAAATGTTTTTTTCCCTTTAAAACCAATGAAAGAGTAGCCAACTAAAAATGTATCAGAAAACAATCTTTGCATTAACTTTCTTACTGTTTCTGAAATACTATGGCTACCCATAAGTGAAAGTTGTTGAGCCTGAAAAAACAAAAAGATCAATTTTATAATATTATATTATATACTAAATAAATATTTAAACCATATAAATACATTAATTTACACAATGTTTCAACTAATTTTATTTCTTGCAGCTTTTGACAAATATGATGAGTCTTCTATAGTATCTTCCCATTCATTTAAATCATTCTCATTTGTTATATTATGTGGTATATCATAATGATTTAAGGAATGACTGTCACTATTTGAATTTGTTTGATTATTTAATTGATTAAATATTTTGTCGAGCATCATTTTTAGATAGTCTTGCCCATCATGAAGACGTTTAATGTCATATTTCAGGTTTGTACAAATCCTTAGCGATTGTTTAGCATAAATGCATAATCTTAAATCAAATTTAAATAATTAAACATAGCCATTTTTTATAATTTGAAATACTCACTGTAGTTGTTAGAGTCATCACGTATAATCTTATTGACGTTTGATATTGATGGAATATCTACAGAGTCATCATCACTATTTATATAAGTTATATATTGAAATAAAAAACATAATGTACTATATCAATTTTATTTTAATATAAAATATAAACATTACAATATAATTAGGTATATCGTATATGTATAATTTAATATATAATATGCGTGCTTATATTATAATACAATAACCACAGAATCATAATAGATAATATATTTAATTTTTGAGATTTTCAAGAATTGTCCAACTGTTGTACAAATTACATTCTGTATAGTATTTTGTTTGGTCAAATAATAGTGTATCTAAATATATATAAATATAGATATAATTGAAGATCAATATTGCAGTAAACACATTATTTATACTTTCCATCAAAAAAACATATATTACAACTAAAACATATTAAAATAAAATACAGATCTGGACCTTGGGTCAAGAAGGGCCTACCTCATTTTTTGGTGAAATAAAAGGGCCTAATATAAACATATTCAATTTATGTACATTTTCTTGTGCTAGAGGTGCGTATCTTAATCACTAAATGTCCAATGGGGCCAATGTTGAGATACGTTCTTTTAGCACAGTAAAATATACATCAATTGTATATGTTTAGCCTTCTATCTAATTTTCAAAAAGTGATATTGGCCCTTCTTGATGTATTATTATACTTGATACATTTATATCAATAATCATTACAGTATTTATATTAAAAATAAAAATCACCTACATTTTGTTCAATATATTATATATATACTTATGTTTCTTAAGGTTACTAAATAGGTATTGACACATTATTATTATTATATATGCGTCTATATTTATTTGACTTTTAAAAAGTAATACAACGCAAGATTACATAAAAAAAAAAATTTAAAACTACACAATGATATTGAAAATGTATTTAGTTGCAATTTAAGAAAATACTTATAAAATTAATATTATATAAAAGGTAAATATATTTACTTAGTGCAATCTTTTTTTTTGTATTGGATTCAGAGAAGCAATCAAACAAATTTCGATTTAGCATTGGTTTTTTTGTTATTGGTGTAGTAATATTTTTATTTATTTTTTATTTTTACAAGAAATATACAATCTATACAATTAAGCACAATAAGTATATGTGAGATTAGGGTAACAAACATTATAGTGTTACGTGAATAAGAAGCCACCCATCAGTAGCACTTAGCTTGTTTATTATGTGATTTTAACTAATTAGGATTAAGTTAGATGATCCCTACACCTTTTTCTTTTCAGCCTGCGACGGGGATTTCCAGGAGGTGACGGGATATGTAAGCCTTTTATCAGGGGATTTTCATGGTTTTCTAATTTATTATAAAATCGTTTATAAAAAATAGCAGCTTCTTCTTCTACTGCTTTTATACCTAGGTCTTTGTGGAGGGTCAAGTTAGAGACGAAGGGTGGGGCATTTGTGATTTTACGAAGGGTGATATTTTGGAAGGTTTGAATTTAATTTTTTGCCAATCCCCATAGTTAAATTCCATACGTCCATATGGGTTTCAGAAGAGATTTGTATATTAGAAGTTTTGTTTTTAAAGATGAGAATTTATTTTATGAAAGTAATACTTTTAGAGAGCGGGAGCGGGAGCGGGTAGTTCAACTCGTTCAAAAACAGAGGCGGACACATTGAGTATAACAGATGAATGATCAGAGTTTAGATATAATATGTTATTAGTGAGGCAGTGTAAATTACTAGGAATTTTGGTGAAAAATATATCTAATATATCAGGTTTTTTTTGTGGGGAAGAAGGCCAATAGGTAGGGCCTGGTGGTGAAGTACATTGAAGTTATTTGTGTTGACAAAATTATACAACACAATTCCGCGAGGGTTATTTGTGCGATAACCCCAAGCATTGTGTTTAGCATTAAAGTCGCCCCACCTATGATAAGATTATTTTTGATTGTATTGAAATAATCTGCGAACGTAGCATTCGATATATTGTGGCGCGGAGGAGAATAAAAAGCACCTACAGTAATGGGTATGTTATTCAGCTTAACTATTATTGTACACGATTTAATATAATCGAAACAGTAATTGGTAATAGGTTGGAAGTGGATTGAATTTTTAATAAATATTGCAACACCACCATGTGCCGTATTATCAAGGTGATTGGCTTTAATTAGCTGGTATCCAGGTATGAAGATATGTGTATATTTAGTAAAGTGTGTTTCTGTGATAAGGGCAATGTCTATACTTTTAACATATAGTACATTTTGTAATATATTTACATGATTTTTAAGGCCATTAGCATTAAATTGTAAAACAATGAGGGACTTATTTGTAGCAGAATTATTCATTTTTTTTTAGTCAATAAACTTGAAATTACTTGAGTAAGTAATATGATTAATGGATTGATAAGAGACTTAAGCTCGCTTACAAAGCTTGACATTAGCGAATTAATATCAGGAGTTGTAGGAGAAGTATCAGATTGTATATGTTGACCTTGAGTTGCCTGAGCATACGTTTGAGATTGGCCAGAAGGAGGATTGTAGGAAGTGGTATTACGTGGGTGGCTATTTTGTACATTGTTAGACTTATAACTAGAGTTTACATGTAATTTTTGATTATTTAGGTTGGTTTTCTTACGTTGCTGGAGGTTTTATAAAATGTGCATCCCCTGTAGTTGGCTGGGTGGTTACCTGTGCAGAGGGCGCATCGCATTGTGTCTTGACGTGAGTTTGGACAGGCAGATGAGGAGTGGTCATCACCGCATAGGCGAAGTTCTAGTTCGCTTTCGATCATTCCCTTGATGGGTGCAAGTTATGAATAACTATACGCATTGGTTTATCTTCTTTTAGCTGGTATGTACGGAATTCAGCTTGTTCATTCCTTAAGTAGTGAACTAATGTTCTATATGTTCCGGGATTGGAGGTTTGGATTTTTAAATGATCAACCGTTGACTTGCAAATAAAGTTATCGACACCGATTAATTCGATTAATTCTGTACAAACAGCAGGGAAGTCTACTACGCCTTGTATGAAGATTGGAGTGGGTGGTTTAGAGTTAGTGAGAACTGGATCAACAATTGACTGTTTTTCTTTTACAATATTTTCAATATTTTCAATAGTTTCTTCTGCTGGTTCAGTTGGTCTTAATAATTCAAACCGATTTCTAGTCGCGAATAATTTTTTGCTTACATGTTGAAGTAATTTTGGTGACGATGGTTCTGAATTGCACGAGCTTGAGTGATTACGTTTATTATCATTATTAGAGGGTTTCTGCTGTGACTTGGATTTAATTGCATTTGCATTTTTTGTTTTGTTTGTATTATTTATATTATTTTGATTCCGGTTATCCATATTTAAATGTTTAACTGTGTTGATTAATAAGTTTTTGCGAACTACAAAAGCCGGGTAACGTAGATTATAATATTAATAATTTAATAATTATAATATTATCGTAATTTATCGTAATCGCGTGTCCAAAGGCGATGCCTTGTAGTGAAATTGGTATATTATTAACCATGCACTACGATAAGTATACTTTGTAAACTAAAATCTATTTCCACAAATTAGGTTGATTTTTGCAGCTGGTAGACACTGGGGTCAGCAGTTGCTCTAAAAAACTGCGTCGATTGATAAGTACGAAAAATTCCGTCAAGTTTAAACGACACTAATTTAAATATAACATGGAGGCATAAAAACGTGTGCATTCAGATTGACTGTCCGCGCGTGACTGTAGTAATATTAAAGTTACTTTGTGTTTGACCTTTATTTTCATTTATAAGCTGACTATTTACTATTTCACCATTAGAATCTAAAAATTAAGAATAATAGTCATACTTAGTCATAATTATCACACTGTATAATAATATATACCTATATATAAATATAAAATAATACAGTAGAAATTATTTATAATTATCTTTAAAGGATAATAACTGATCGGACGCATGTAAAATCACGGAAAATAATTGAACGGACCGTAGAATTACAGAATATAAATGTACGGAACGTAACACCATGGACCGTCACATTACGGAAAGTGACAAACCGTATTTTACGGACCGTCAAATTAGGAAAGTCTAAATGCATGGACCATCATATCACGGACCGTCAAAATACGGAAAATAAATCTAAAGCCCCGGACCGTAGAAGTACGGAAAGTAGAACCGTATGTGCCGGACCGTCAAATTACGGAATATAGAATATTGATACTTATGCTCTCAAGCGATGAAAATAATAACTAGATGATTTATTTATTTTCCAATTCAACAGTGGCGCCAAAGTTTAAAATTCAAAATTAATTTATGTTATGCCAAAATATATTATTAATAATAATAAATTAAGTCGTAGTTCCTCCTCTACGAATTACGATTGTAGATAATCTTCTACAACCCGTAATTTCTGTCGTTTTTACTGTAATAATATATGTTACTTATTGTAGTGGCATAGCCAGGGGAGGGGCTGAGGGGGCTGCAGCCCCCCCCACCCCCCCGAAATGTTAAGAAAATTTAAAGATTATTTTAATGATCTATGATAGTCGCTCAAAAAGTCGCTTTTCAGTGCTAGTACGTATTTAATGTATAAAAGTGTAAAAATTGATTAGCCCCCCCCCCTCGAAAAAAAATCCTGGCTATGCCACTGACTTAATGTTCCGATGCGTAACAGGTTGTATGAATAAAAATTAAAAAAACAAAAAATAATAAATTATTTTGACATGATGAATATTATAAGAGTTATTGAAAATATTTGTTGTTGTTATAATAATATATCATGCCAATTAAATAAATTGTATGGATAAACACCCGGCTTCTGAAATGAACGAGGTCATTAGTAAAGCGTACTTACTGGGGTGACCGAATGACGAATTTGTTGAAATTATATTCTATTTTCAAAATTTGGATTTTATTACATTTTTTTTAGAATATTGTGTTCAATCTTTCAATTCTCAAAGTAAATACTTAAATTATATTTCTTGCTATATTCTCATACAAATCGAGGTGTGACAACAGTTTTTACGGTCTTTACTTGTTTAAAGTTATTCCTTGTCATTTAACATACTTATACATAATTTATTAAATAATTCAGTTTTTACATTTTAAAATAATCACAATCTACAAATATTGTTCAAAGTGACTTCAATGTACTTTCCCATACAACGATGTTATATTAATTCAAAGTTCTTTTCAACAAAGTATTTGGTATTTGATGAATGATGTCATCAGGCGTCAGCTATATAATATATTATATCAAATTGTCATCTTTATTATTTATGCTTCGTTGGTATAAATAATGTATTCTTTCAAAATACCCCACAAGAAAAAGTCACGTGGGTTAAAATCAGGACTGTGGAAAGGCCATATCATTGATTATAAATATTTACTAGTAGGTAGGTACGGACCATATAATCTTATTTCCAGGTGACATTGAGCATTGTTTCTAGCGTTATTCATAATTCAACCGCGAGATTTCTATTTGGTATTTTCACCAGCTGATAATATTTAATCAACTTAGTCACTTAGTCAATATTTCGTTTCTTATTACTTATTGTACATTGTACGTATGCCATTTAAGAAACTTAATTGTTATGTATGTTTCATAATAAAACAGTACCTATAGTTTTTATAATGCAAACAATTGGCGACATTAGTTAAATAAATTAATCAAACTCATAAGTACTAACCCACAATGAAAACCACATCTGAAAATTCAACGTTAGTGTAATAAATTCATTAATAACTAACCTTTATAACTTAAAAAGAAATTGAAAATGTTGATCAGTGCCAATAGTAATGGACTGAGTTATAATCAAAATACTTAATGTTTTTTAATGTATCAAGTAGGTCACTTCATTATATGTAAGACATAGAAATTTGAAACTTCTACCAGTTGTTTAAAGTGACATTTTCTTTACATGATTTTTTTTTCAAAATATTTCGTTAATTTTTCTGCTATTTATAGGCATTTGAAATATTCGATTTTTTTTGTTTTTTTTTTTATAGATGTCGATTTAAATTTTTTGGCTGAGTCAAAATACTTGAAAATTTAATAGAAAATAAAATTAAATAAAAACTACAATATTACCTATTGCCTAATTTTTTATTTAAATAAAAAAATCAAATTTAGGTATAATTAATTAAAATTATATTAATAATATAATATATATAAATATATTATAATCAGATAATTTATATATAATTGTTTTTTTATATAGTTCTATATTTTAATTACATTTTTTTTTTTTGCTCAGCATTAACTTGTATTATTCTGTGTGGTTCTCTGATATCTGACTTTAACATCCTTTTTGGATAAAGTGGATCCACAATTTCGGGCAGCATACATTCCATATAAAACCTAAAATAAAAAAAAAAATGACATCTATTAAAATTGATTTATGAATTAAATATGTTAGACAGTTAATGAAGTATAAGAAAATAAATTATATTTTAAACTTATCAGCCATATTATTGATAAAAATTATATTTTTTTTAATTACAATTTCAATTGTTCTTCCATTTTAGTTTTCCAAAATGACAAATCAAATTTAATTTTTAAAATTTGAGTCCAAGAATTAGTATGAATAACGAAATAACAGAGATCCCTCTTTGTAATTTTAAGATGACCTTGAACTTGATAGAAGTATAAACTTTGAACTTTTAATTTTATTTCATCATTTTCCAAGTACAAAAATAGTATCTAGAATCATATATAGGAATATTTAATTTTTAAAATAATTTTTTATATAAATTTATTTTATAACCTTCTTATCTGATATCGCGTCTCGTATATTAGAATAATCTTTTACAGAGTATGGGCATTTAATTTCTATAATTGCTGAATCACCTATTAAACCATCTGAAAAATAAACAAATATAATATATTACCTAAGTAATACCTACTATATGCAAAACTATTTATGTATAAGTCACTGCATAGTAATTATATTATAATTTCATATTTACCTGGTGTAGCTACAAGATAAGGAATATCTTCATCTACAAATAAACCACAGTTTTGTACTTTGTGGTTGGTTAAGTTTTCAAAACTAATTTTGGCTAACGGTTCCATTAGTTTGCCATGTTTCATAGCCTTACACGTAGTATTTTGATATAGAATGTCATAGACAGTAGCCTTGCATGATGTATTTTTCCTCATTCTACATATTCTACCGAAATTTGACGCTGTCAATCGATTTCGACGTTCAACATGCCATAAAGTTGAATTAGACTGATCTTGGGTATTAAATTTTAATTTTTTCCGAGCTTCAACCGACATTAATAATGAACTTATAAAATCAGATTTTTTTTTTTCTAGTTCTTCATTAATCATGACATTTTCCAAGGGCTCTGCTAAACCATAGTTTTCGTCAGGACCTGTAGATATTTTTGCTCGTATTTTTGTTTTGTTTACCTTACTGGTGGAAAATTGTAATTTTCTTTTACGGTTGTTAAGTAACCTTCTCTGTTGAAAACCTAAATATTTTTTACCTACACATCCTAAACAGACCAAAACTATATTTAATTTTGTATAAAATACAAATTAAACTATATTATTATTTTTTATGTACCTGGACTTTTATTTGTAATTTTTTTATGAACATTTCTTATATACTTCCCAGAAGTATTAAAAGATACAACGGCAGCATCAACGCGATTGTTATATGAATTTTTCTGGGAAAAATTGATTCGCTTTCCAGCTAAATGTTTATTTATTACGCTGTTGAATTGCTCGCAGGTATTGTTATCAACATCTAACAATAAACTTGGTGCATTATCAATGATTCTAGAATATATTTGATTAATTTCGCAAAGCAACCCACACTCTTCAGCTTCTGGTACAAGGTTAGTTTGTCCTATTTTTGAACCCTCGCAAAAATAACTAGCACATTTTGTATGTTGACCAAGTATGTGATAAGGCCCATTTGAAAAATCTTCACGTAAGCCTAAATTAGATTAATTATAAGTATAACATCCGAAATAATTACTAAATTAAAATATAATAAAGAAATATTAATCGATTAACCTTTAACTTGTTCGTTATTGGAATCACTTAAAGATTTTCTATATTTTACTGCCATAGTTATAGCTGATCTAAATTTGTTTAATTTTACTTGATTATTCAAAAATGTTCTGATATGGATTGGGTACTTTCTATTTTTTACTAGACCAGATAATTTCTGTCCTAAATTTCTCAAAAGATGGTTTCTACATTCTATTTTTTCTACCAAAAATTTAGGACCGTAAGGCATTATTTGTTTCAATCGAGTAGAAACTGAACTGTCACCATCACCTATAATATTATGTTTAAAAAAGCGGGTAAGTGGGTATCGTTTTGCTGTACATTAGGGGGTAGGGTAGACCTCGGACTATGGTAGGTTAAATTTGAATGCAATGATAGGTATCGTTGTATACGAAAAACGATTCTGAACGGAGATGATTTAGGATATATTATATTTAAATATTGTCATATATTCTATTTTGAAATAAATAGTATAGTTACCATATGTTACTATAGTTACTTTATAGTATCTGTTTATATAATAAAAATGTATTTGGCCAACATACGCAATATGAGCGTATGAAATTTAATTTAAATATTTTAAAAAATATTTTGAAACTTTAACCGTAAATAGATAATCATAATATAAACATTTGGTGAAAATTTTAAGTATTTACAATGATTCGTTTTTGAGTTACAGCAAAATCAAAAAATCGATTTTGTCGAAAAGTGGTTTTTCGTAAAATTGCCGTTTTTCTGTCACTTTTTTTTTGTTTTTCAATTCTCGATTTTTTTGAAAACTGTAGGAAAATGTTTACTTTTGACCCCCCCCCCCCACCAAAAGTACCAACTAGATGAATTTTCTTATTTAAAGAGGGACTGAAGTCAAAAATCGGAACATTATTACTACTCCAAAACGTGATGACAGACACCAAAAAAAAAAATATAATATTATTCATAATGAATTTAAAAACATTTTTTTTTCTTAACTAAATATAAATAATATAATATAAATTAAATAATAAATACCAATAAGTTTGTTAAATTTAATCCCATGCAATTCAATACTTTTTGAAAAGCCATCAGCAATAGCATCTGCCTCCATCCCAGTTGCTGAACCTTTCCAGTTCAAAAAACATCTGTGTTCGGATGCTATTGTGTTTTTATTTTTGGCACGCTCACACACGACACAGTATCTATTTCTGATTCCAATAAACAGAATTTTCTTGGTATTATAACCTATTATTGTTGCCTAGTTTGAAATTATAAGTAAAAATATTATTAAGTTACAGATAATACCTAATCTTAAAATGTAAGATATATTATTAATTTCTTACAACACCAGAAAGAGCATCATACTTCGTTTTATAGCTTCTTTTACACCAAGCTCCATCAGCTACAACTGTCACCATTGGAATACCATCACTATCAATATTACCTTCTTTTATTGCTATTTTCTTTTCCTCCTCTCCTTAATTAATATATTGTAAAGTTTTATAAGACAATTTTAATTTAATGAAAATTAATTTTGTACTACAAACAAACCAGCTAAACGTATTTCATCCCATGATGTTTCTTGTATGTATTCAGTTAAATTAGCTTCAGTTTTTATAAATGTAGAATTGGTCATACAAAGGACGTCAACAGATGCCGCAAACTCTGCCAGTTGTGAATAACCAGTACCAACTGCAATAGACCCACTTACGGCTGCTTTATTAATGGCAATGTACTCTGACTGTGATTGAAGCTCAGAACATAAATTAAATTTTGTAGAACACATTTTGCACTCAAAATTCCATTCAGAATAAAAGCCAAGATTTCGTTCAGAAATGCATTGCATATCCATAAACGTACAATCAAATCCACCTTTATGCCTACACTGAAAAATCTGACGAAATATAAAATTGATGTCAACAATTCTTCTACCAACGAATTTTGAAATACTGAAAAAATATTTTAACAACACGTGTTTTATATACAGCTTCGGAGAGTATTTGGAATCTTTGTTTTTTATTAATTAAATATTTTAATCGTACTATAAAACTTACTCATAACTAGTAGAAACAAAAATATCAGATTCCTCATTTTGAACAGTAGTACTACATGATACGTTCAATATTTTTTCATTAAAACTATTAAACAATATGATATTCAATTCCTATACTATGTAATGAAACGCAATTGGTTGGTAATAAATTGTTTTTATTTATTGGAATATCATGTTTTGAACCAATGTGCTCATCATCTTAGTTTTATATAATTCAAATGTTTTGTATAACAATATTTTATGAATTATTTTAATTATACTCATCAGAGTGTACAATAAAAATATTTAATGGGGTTACATAAAGGGGTGGGAATGTGAACATAGAACTCACAGTTTTGTTCGGTAGCTGGTGAAGTATGCTCTGCTCTCGATGGCGGCGTACTTTCAATAACAACGGCTCGTACAGTGGCACTGTAGCACTTTATAGTGACTTACCGGCGTGGACGGAGAATGGGGTGTAGATGAGGACGGCGGCGGCGATGGCTCGGCGTTCTCGACTCGACTGACGGATTGACTACTGCGGTGCCTGGTATTGGTCGTCTCACAGAGTGTACACGTACAACAACAGCAACACACTTTTCCACAGCGCACGGTCGTTTGGGGAGGAAAGGGAATGCCGGGACAGACTATTGAGCATCCGTGTATAATAGGGTGTTCCTTAGCTATAGATGATGAAAAAAAAATTGCAAAATTGTTTTGGGCTCACCCCTTAAAAACGTGTGTATGCATATAAAAATGAATTACAAAAAATATTGAGGCAATCAAACTAGGTTAACCCGTGCCGAATTGAACCTAAAGTTTGAATTAATTCAAGTTTTGAATATTTATGAGAATTCTTTATACTTTTTTAAATATTTCGCAAACCGTTGAGTAAATCGAAATTATTTATATAACATGTTTTAAATAAAACAAAATTGTCTATAAATTATTTCTTAACAAGTTTTTAATAGCTTCTACTGTTCTTGAGATATATTGACTTAAATAGATAGAAATACCGTATTCTGAAAATTTCTATTGTTAAAACTATATAAACATATTATTAATTATTATTAATGGTAAATACTAAATAGTCATCAGAGTTAATGTATTATGAAATATTTTTATTTATTAAAGTATATAATTAATGATTTAAATTAATATAATATTTTTAATGTTTCCTTTTTACAATTTGGAAACATTTGTCTGTGTTCTTGAACACATTGTAGTACATATTGCTTTTGCTCTTCGTTGACTGTTAACGCTTCATTAAAGTCCACCATTAATTTCACGCCCCTCTCAGCTGTATCATTGACCATTTTTAGAGATTTTATTAATTCTTTACCATTAACAAAACTGATATTGTTATCCCACGATTTTGGATCGTATTGTAAAAAACTTGTATCGATACCAAATCTGGTGAATAGTTTTAGGCTATTTTCTGAAATAAATTTATCAATATTCATTTCTGTAAAATGTAAAAATAAATTGTATTATTATTTAATTTATATTATTATTATTTTAAATAATATACTCACCATTAAATTTTTCATCAATCTGATATGGTTGAAGTGTAAGCCGTTTAGTCGAGTTAATGGATGATTTTTTCTTAAGAGCTTTTACCATTAATTTTTTTGTTTCAAAAGGTATCGATTCGTCGAAAAACGATAGAGCAGCAGCTTCTTCAGTTAAATACCACAAGTGATTACATAATTTTTTGATAGCGGCTGTGGAGATTTGACTATCAACTATTTCGTAGGATTTTAAAGATTTAATAAATTGTAAATCTAGGTTTGGAGCTTTTATTGGCAATGTACAAGTAAACCACGCTTTGACATAAAATTTAACGATGAAAATACAAACTTCCCCAATCGCTTTTTTCTCAGTGGCAGAAATATGATACTGATGCCTAAATATAAATATTTTCAAACAATAGATTGCTCGAGCCATCCATCGAGCTTGATGCATTGCACCCGGTGGATGAATTTTAATTTTTTTTTCAAAATTTCCACCAATAAATATTAGTACCAATTCTAAAAACTCATTGTAATCATCGCGTGAATTTTTAATTTCTAATTGACTTCGTACAAAATTAAGAATATCTTCTCTGATATTTTCTATGGCACTACTACAATATTGATCTTCTAATCCGCTTATAAAATTACTAGAATCAATATCAATCCATTTTTTTTGGAAATTTTTGAATAATGGAATAGATGGGCTTGTAGTTACTTGTGGTATTTTAGTTTCAAAAACACTTCTTAACACCAACTCGTATATGTGGTGTCTGCAAGGGAGGTAGAGTAAATCTTTGTCTAATTTTTGTTCAATAAGAATACATGCTCCATTCAAACGGCCTGTATTGGATGAAGTAGTATCACAACATAAACCTTGCACAACATCCAATAAACCCCAATCATTTAACGCATTGTATACAGCGGTGGCTTGTTCTTCACCGGTTGACCCCTGAAGTATTGGAACTCCGATGATTTGTTCAATATTTTTACTAGTTACAACAATTGGAAGTCGTTCAACTGTCGTATTTTTGACGTGAATATTAGGTAATAATTTTCCATCCCAGTGAACTATAACATAACTTGGGCGAGATTCTTGAAACCGTGATTTTATCATTTTAGCACGTTCACAACGGTACAATTCTCGTGCTCTATGAATAGAAGTTGAATTAATTATATAATCATCGTTGTTGAATCATAATGCCTCTAATGTTGCTTGTAAAACGTATACTGAGTCACGAACACTTAATTTGCACCTATCCAAAGCTCCAGCTAATTTTTGTGAAATAAAATTTATTTTTCCTCGCCTTTTTTTTTTCAATGGTGACAATTGAGTTTCTCCCTGTGCAACACTTGTTTCCGTGTCAGATATTTCATAATTGTCTGAACTATCGGTCTCATTCTCCACATCTTCATTCAACTGCATAGAATTAAATACCGAAGTAGATGCAATTTGCATTTGCTCACAACAACGAGTTTGTTTGTTTAATTCCATAGATTTTCGGATTTCTCTACGATTTTCTTTAATTGTTTCTTTTTTATCAACACCACTCAGACATCCAGGTCGCCCGGGAAGACGTTGGTTTATTAAAAATTGTTTATCCTCATTAATTTTTATTATATTTAATGCATCCGAATGCGCAATATCAAAAAGACTATCCAAAATCGAAATAAACTCATTTTCTTTTTTTCGATAAATTTCGCCAGTTATTTTAGCATTTTTTTGTAAGTTTCGCCAGTTGTCGTACATTTTTATTAACTTACTAACACAATGTTGTACAGCCCTTGTCGGAATTCTAGCTTTTTCCCAGAATATAATACATTCTCGAATAACTAAATTTGCACTTTCGCGAATATTTAATTTTACGGTCCTTAAGTTAAAAAAAAATACCTGGAAAACTTGTTTTAATGATGGCAATTTTGAACCTAGAATTTGAGTTTCTTTAGATCCAATTAAAAATATATGTTCGTCTTTTCGAAGTTTTAAAGACATGTTTGAAAATTAAATCGAATTAAATAATAAAAATTATTATTATTTTAAAGATACTTAAATAAACAATTTGTCATGAACACAAAACTAAACACACGATACGCATAACACGACTATTCGATTCGTACTAAATAAGTGACTAGACTTTTGTTGGAGATTAAGATAAGCTCTATCTATTAAACGATAAACATACGATACGATAAAGTTATTTATAAAATTGTCAGCCACAATAATATCTAATGAAAATTTTCATTATTTACAATATTTTTAGATTTAACAGTAAACATTTTCAGAATACGGTATTTCTATATATTTAAGTCAATATATCTCAAGAACAGTAGAAGCTATTAAAAACTTGTTAAGAGATAATTTATAGACAATTTTGTTTTATTTAAAACATGTTATATAAATAATTTCGATTTACTCAATGGTTTGCGAAATATTTAAAAAAATATAAGGAATTCTCATAAATATTTAAAACTTGAATTAATTCAAACTTCAGGTTCAATTCGGCACGGGTTAACCTAGTTTGATTGCCTCAATATTTTTCGTAATTCATTTTTATATGCATACACACGTTTTTAGGGGGTGAGCCAAAAAAGTTATTAAATTTGAAAATTAAGGAACACCCTAGTGTATAACGATGTTTTTAATATCGTCCGGCTTACTCAGTCTGGGGGCAATGCTGTTATATGTTTGGTAATTGGCGTCCGTGTATAACGATGTTTTACTATCGTCCGGCTCACCAATGTACCGCACTCAGCGGGGAAACTGTTGTCTTTGCCGTGTTTCTGGCTGGTACTTATCATAGTCATGACTTTTACGGGATGCATAGAACATGTAATCGGTTTTTGAAGATTGTCATGTTTTCTTTTTAACTTAAAACCCATTGAAATTTATTACCGATAGTTCGGAGCATACTGATTTCAATGATGTCCTCAGAAGGGTTTTAAGTTGATGGGTTCGGTACGAACATGCATTTATTAACTCGGGCGGCGCGCCGTCGCAAAGCAAGTTTGCTTCTTCACGCGCTCTAGGTTACGTCGTGAAATAACGAGAGTGCGCCACGTGAGCGGGGCGTCCGGTTTTGTCTCGTTACATAGTCCCCTTTTTTATTTGATTTTTCTTTCCAATATATATACAAGATGTGGATATATATAAGAAAAAGAAAATGAAAACAAGAATATGAGGTAGATGATGATTGTCGCTGTATTGGGAATATGGTAGTCACTGTATCGGTAATATTGTGTTTCACAGATTTATTGTTGGTGTTGCCTCTTTAAATTTTTTATTTGTTGCATCTTTTCTTTGTATATTTGTTTTTTCAGCTGTGTGTTAGATATATTGTCCAATCCTTTGGTAAATTTTTTTATCGTTAGCACACTTCTTTTTAAGTCACTGTAAGATCCTTGTTTTTTCTCTAATAATTTTTCTACAGTTCCTTTTACTGGATCATATTCAGGACTGCTTTCTTCAAGATTATGGAGTTCAGATTCCCGATCACGGAACGGTGATCCTCCGATTTCGAGTACGTCAGTTTCGATGGGTTCGATGTCATCGCTATCGGTAACGATCGTGTCAGGTGATGAGGAGACGTCTGGTTCCTCATGCTTTTCTGTAGGTACATGGTTGTCTTGGGGAATGGATATTTCTTCGGGCATAACTTCTAGCACTTCCTCTGGTTCTGCAGTGGTCGGTTCTACGAATGGTTCTGGTTGACGAGCTTTGACCAATTGGACCGATTCAGGGATGTTCCATACAGGTTCTAGTACGTAGCGAGTTGTTTTCGCAGCTTCTTCTCGGTAGAACCAAGCAACACGTTTTTTCTGATCACTAGTGAGAAATTGATCTATGTGGGTCAGATCGATTTTGTTGATGGATTGCTTGATGCGGTCTAACGGGATTCTGACATGGATAGGCATGATGATTTCGTTTCTGTTTTGCCTACGGGGAAAATGTGTTAGTTGGATTTACAATATGTATTGGTTAGTTACATTTCTTTTATACACTTTTTTTTTTTTTTTTTTTTTTTTTTATTTTATTTACATAGGTGTTGGCATCATACAGTGTTATTGTTGTTCGTCAGTGGCACTGACCAGAGACGGAGGGTTTACTTCATGGTATCGTTTTATATTTTGATAGTTGTATGTTCGTTGTCTTCCAGCAGTGTCCTCTATAGTGACTGTATTATTGTTGTGTATCTCACATATCTGATATGGTCCATGATACAAGAGAAATAGTTTGTGAGTTTCTCGGTCTTCCGCGGAGGATAGCCGATGTTCTTTTACTAAAATTTTCATCCCGATAGTGTATTCTGGGAATATTTTTCCACGGCCTTTGTATTCATTTCGTGTTTGTGATTTTTTTTTAGTCCTCTTGATGACAAGTTGTATGGCATTGAGTACAGGACCAGCTATTGTGTATTTTGGAAATTGGACTAGTTCAGTTATGGATAAGGGTGTATTCTTGCCATACATAATAAACTGAGGGGTGAATCCAGTCGTGGTGTGTGTGGTATTGTTGATCCAAAATTCCACATTGCTCAGCCATCGGAGCTAATTAGTATGCTGCTTGTGGCAATATGTTCGTAGTAACCTTCCGATTTCTCTGTTGGCTCGTTCGACAGGATTACTTTCTGGGTGGTATATGGTAGTGTGAATGCTTTTTATCTGCAATCCCTCCATGATTTTGATCCATTTCTGACTCGTGAATTGAGTTCCGTTGTCGGTAAGGATTTTTTGGAATAATCCCATGGTAGGTATGTATTCTCCAATGATCCTTTTAATTATGGTGTCTTTGGTAGCTCGTTTTAGAGGATACAACTTGATATACTTGGAGAATAAATCAAGGATGGCCAGGATGTACGTACATCCACCCTGTCCCCTGGGCAGTGGCCCCATGAGGTCGGCTGATACCATCTCCAGTGGTTTCTCCGGGAGTAGGCTGAGTGTTGGTCCCCTGGCCGTGATATTGCTTATCTTGGTCCTTTGACACAGATCGCATGTTTTTAATATTCGTTTGACGGTGCGATACATGTTCTGAAACTGGTGGTTTTGCTGCAGTAATTTGTACGTTTTATATGTTCCGCAGTGTCCGTAAATTTCGTGGGTTTCTACTACCAATTGTTGTACTAGTGATTTGGGTACGAGTATCTGGTATTCGCCATTTTTCTTTTCGATACATACTATGGGTGATGACCATGGTGATGTGGATTTTTCAATTATACCTAACGCTAATATGCGTTGTATTTCTGCATCGATCCGGGGAATGCGAGCTACTGGTATGGGGTATTGACGTTGGTGAATTGGGTCCCCTGGCTTGATTCGTATTTGGCATTGGAACTCTTGCATTTTCCCTGGTTGATACACTATAGACTATAGAGACTAGAAACTCGAAAATGTGTCTTAAATTAGAAATATCAAATAGTTATAACAATACAGGTCGACAGCTGATAACATGATAACGATTGACGATCGACCTTATACGGTATACCGAACAAAATATAGAAAATGTGATTAGTACTTTATTCATTATTGTATTGTTATCATTTGATAAAAAATATATCTCTTTACAATTCAGACTAGGCGTTTTCGATTTCATTTGATTAGAGAGGTCACACAACATTTTTTTTTGGTAAAAAATAATTTACCGGTAAAAAAAAATTGGTAAAATTTACGGTAAATTTTTTTACCGGTAAAAATTTACCTGGTAAATTTACTCCACTCACATCTCTAGTTACAATACACAGTTCTCCCCGCTGAGAGAAGGCAAGTGAGCCGGACGATATTACTATCGCCGAGAACGGACACTAATTCCTGATCTAAAAACAGCACTTGCCCCCAGACTGAATGAGCCGGACGGTTTCCGAACCGCCGAGAACGGACATTCTACAGTCTGCCCCGGTAATTCCTTCCACGCCACCACCGCTGCAGTGAGTCCGAGTTGGAACCTGTTGACACGCATCCGTAGTCGCTGAGCGCCGCCGTCCGAGCCGAGTAGCCAGTGTCGCCGACCAACGTGCAACCACTTCGTTACCGAGCAGACCGAGGAAGACACCACATCGTTCGAGCCATTCCAGTCTACCAGCATTTCTGTCAACATACCGCCGTCCGAGCAAAGTCACTGTTGATTTCAAAGCCGAGCCGTTCATGTCGGTAGTGATACTAATTACCGCCGTGATCGCACCACTATCCGTGGATGCATATTGCCACAAACCCAACCAGCCATCATAAGTCATATACCGTTCAAAGAACCGTGAGTTATATGTACACACTTCCCCCCCTTTGATTTCATGTAAACCCACATTTAACCTATTTTTGATGTACACTCGCAAGAGTATAATATAATTTAATGATTCAAAAGAAATACTGTAATACACATAATTAAATTGTATCTGTATAATGAATTACTAAGAATAATGACAATAAACGTGCAATAATACAAATACCAGAAATCCAAGCGTTGAATTTTCATTACAACGTCAACTTCAATACTGGCTAGTGTTGTAACGTGTCCACTTCAGCACTCGAAATAGAATTAGAAGTATAATAAAGATACACCAATGTTCGTTTAGTTCAAAGTATTTTTATTAAAAACATAACAAACGTCTGTACTGGATTTAGAAGTACATACTCTCGTCGTCTCTGGTATTCGACTCCCCGTGTTTGTCTATCACTTTCCTATTTATGCTACGCGGAGTCACCTTGTTATGATGACGTCCGTACGATCTCAAGGTGTGCTCTATTTCTAGTCATCGCCTTTCATCTGCACACACGCTTTCCTATAATATGGACTTTTAGCAAAGTCAACGAATGTCCGTACATACATAATTATACATATTATTTATATACTAATAATGAGGATTATTACACTAGTGATACAACGCGACATGACTGTTGGCCGACTCTTGCGCCATCATGTGTCTTATTGAATAACTAAAAGTTATCGTGCGCCTCAATCGGATACACCGAGGTTTTAGAAAGTTGCCGCGTTTTTTCAAAAAGTGCGGCACGGATGCCGCACGAGCGCACGGCAGAGGGTTAAGCACTGAAAAATATAATAAATATATAAGTGAAGTTATAAATGTTAAAGCAAAAAAAAATAAACAACGAAGTGATTACAGACGATTAAATCGATTTGACGTTATGGATATTATGGATAATCATAAACTAATCGTCCCGTTAAAAACAGGTGAAACTAAAATTATTTACTATGTAAAGAACGAAGAACTATACGACATTATGTACGAAGCTCATATAACAATTGGTCATGGAGGGCGAACCAGAATGATGAACGAATTACAGAACAAATTCAAAAATATAACATATGAAGTTGTTATGTTATTTTTAAGTTTATGTGTTCAATGCCAAACCAAACAAAAAGTTCCAAAAAAAGGTATTGTAATCAAACCTATTATAAGTCGTGAACTTAATTCCCCGTGTCAAGTAGACTTGGTAGATATGCAAACTTGCAAAGATGGTGAATTTAAATTTATATTAAATTATCAGGATCACCTTACCAAATTTATTCAATTAAGAACTCTAAAATCTAAAACTGCAGAAGAATTTGCCCATCACTTATTAACCTAACCTTATTTTCGGTGCGCCAAATATTTTACATTCCGACAATGGACGAGAGCTCGTAAATAAAGTTATATCAGAGCTGTGTTCAATGTGGGATGGTGTGAAAATTGTGCATGGTAAACCACGCCACAGCCAAACACATGGATCCATCGAAAGGGCAAACCAAGATTTCCAAAATATACTGAGGGCTATGATGGAAGATAATGACACTACAAAATGGTCAGAAGCATTACCATTTGTCCAATTTGCGAAAAATACGACGCATCATCAAGGTATTAAGCAAACGCCATACGAAGCTATGTTAGGCACTAAAGCACAAAGAGGTCTTTTAACATCTTCTCTTCCACGAGAACAAATATAAAAACTAGCAACAGAAGAGGAGTTAGAACAAATACTTCAGTCTATAAGTAAGTATAAATTATAAAATTAAATTAAATATATTAATATACAGTGACACCTTGTATGCATAAAGTGTGATCGATATATAGTAACTAAATAAGAATTTTTTTGACAGCCCCTCAAACTGACCCAGAAAATAAAGGAAGTGATGACAATGAAGTAGAGAAAGAGTCTAACGGTAAAAGCGACAATAATCTTGACAATCAAGCAAATAATGATGAAGATAAGCTCAGGGAAAAAAGTGATGACAAAAACCAAAATGAATTATTAAGTATATAATTTAAAATAATAATACTTATTACAAAAATAATTCAAACAAATATTTTGTATTTAAAAGACATAAATGAAAGGAGGAAGAATATAATTAAGAATAGAGCTTTGGCACTAAATGGACTTCAAACACAAGCAAATGTAATGCTGCGATCGTCGAACCAAAAATTTCCGCCTGCTCAAGTAGGTGATACTGTTCGAGTGCGTGTTCCAGATATCGATCGAGGACGTATGGATTAC